>NW_027411705.1:137500-234499 GCF_047663935.1 Musca autumnalis
CTGGAATCTTGAGATTTGGAATTACTGTAATTATTATGGAATTTACTGTAATTATTTTGTATTAATGTCCGTGTATGGCTGAGATATGTCGTCGAAATACGTACCATAAGTATACGAAAATTACTTAATGGTACTCAATTTGTTTTTGGGTGTAGGGACAGTGCTGGAATTTTATTTTTTGGAGTTAGGGTGTGTATTGGTGTGCAACGTTGATCTCGCTGTTAATGTGTAAGGGGTGAGATACGGCTGATCTTTTTTAAAAACGAACTTAAGGGGTACGAACAGTACTAAGATAAAAATAAATATTGATTAAAATTGGTATTAGTGCGACCAAATTTTCAGTGTTTGTCATTTCCATATTATATATTGTTTATTTGTTTTTTTTATATCCTTTCCGCATACGAAGTAGCGGGCATTTTGCTAGTAACATATAAATCTTCATTTTATTCAAAATATATAAAATCAGAGGTAAAAATTTTGCTATACAAATCTCTAATCCGACCCCTCATTTCATATGGATTCGCCATTTGGTTTAACATATCTCCTTCATATATGGAGAAAATAAGTAAATTCGAAAGAAAATGTTTAAGATCGTGTACTTCACTATATAGATCCTCTCATAGTAATTATACCAAATATGTATCGAATAAAAATACTGAATGCTACGAGAACAATTCAATATTGGCGCCCTATTATGCTGATGACGAGTATATTCGCAACACATTAACTTCAGGCTTTGTGCCTCCTGAAGTCTTTATTTATCTAGATAAAACTGGTTTCATTCAAAATAACCCTGGTATTCCTCACTTCTATCATCATTATAGGAGGGCCAATATAAAATCGTTCAATAGTGATATCATAATAAATAATGATTTAAGATTTGACACAAGTTTATCTAATATAGAATTTAAAGATTATATCAATTTAAATAAATACTGGTGGATTACAACCTAACCTTTTCTTTTTTATATTTCTTAGACCTTTTTATTATATAATTCATAATTAAACAATGTTTTTTCCTATTTTTCATTGTAATTGATTATTTTTTGTAATACATACTACTGTATAAATGTTTATCAATTCTTGAAAAGAGTTCACCTATTTACTAAGTAATACACTTGAGATGTTCGACTAAGGACCTGTGTGTAATAAGAATTTAGATTACTATTTGTTTATTTGTAGTTAAATATATTATATGCCATTAATAAATAAACATTAAAAAAAGGTACATTCCCCGAAAAAGTCTCTATCTTGTGGTTTATTTGAAGACATGTAGTAGCGTTTTTGGGGACATTAGCCTTTTTTAGGTACAGTCCTCGAAAAAGTCTCTATCTTGTGGTTTATTTGGAGACATGGTCGTTTTGGGGACAAAAAATTATTAAACTTATATGTATATAGGGTGCGAAGGGTTTGGGGACACTTTTTCAACACAGTAGCTTTTTTGGGGACATTAGGCCTTTTTAGGTACAGTCCCCGAAAAAGTCTCTATCTTGTGGTTTATTTGGAGACATGGTCATTTTGGGGACAAAAAATAAATAAATTTATTTTCCTGACTAGACATAAGAAAATGACAATATTTTTAGTATCAGGATGAGACTTGGATTCTTCTGCGTCTATCTTTCAAACGGAATTTGATATAATCATCCAAATTGCTTGGATTGTGTGTCAAGGAAAGCTTAACAAACAACGTAAGAAACAAGAGTGTAGATGTTAATGGGTCATGAAATATTTGCTCCCATATGGCCATGTAATGGGTTTGACAAAACTTACCCTTGTATTTCTTGAGACTTGGATATGGGGGCAAATATCTCATGACCCATTACATTTATAGACTTATTTGTTACGTTGTTTGTTAAGCTATCCTTGACACACAATCCATGCAATTTAGATGATGATATCGAATTCCGTTTGAAAGATAGGTGCAGAAGTAGCCAAGTCTCAAGAAATACAAGGGTAAGCTTTGCCAAATGCATTAGAAGTTCATATGAGAGCAATTATCTCATGACCCATAACATCTACAATCTTTTTTCGTATGTTGTTTGTCAAACTATCTTTGACACACAATCCATGCAATGTAGACGATGATATCAAATTCCGTTTCGAAGATAGATGCAGGAGCATACAAGTCCCAAGAAATACAAGGGTAACCTTGTCAAATCAATCACATGTCCATCTGAGTGCAAATATATCTTGACCCATAACATCTACAGTCTTGTTTCTGACGTTGTTTGTTAAGCTATATTTGACACACAATCCATGCAATTTAGATGATGATATCGAATTCCGTTTGAAAAATAGACGCAGAAGCATCAAAGTCTCAAGAAATACAAGGGTAAGTTTTGTCAAACCCATTACATGGCCATATGGGAGCAAATATCTCATGACCCATTACATCTACACTCTTGTTTCTTACGTTATATATATATATATATATATATATATATATATATATATATATATATATATATGTATATATATGCTGCGAAGTGTTTGGTGACAATTTTTCAACACAGTAGCGTTTTTGGGGACATTAGGCCTTTTTAGGAGGTACAGTCCCCGAAAAAGTCTCTATCTTGTGGTTTATTTGGAGACATGGTAATTTTGGGGACAAAAAATAAATAAACTTATTTTTCTGACTACACATAAGAAAAAGGACGATATTTTTAGTATCAGGATGAGATACTATATATACTATATATATATATACTATATATATATATACTATATATATATATATATAGTATATATATGTATATATATGCGGCGAAGGGTTTGGGGACACTTTTTCAACACAGTAGCGTTTTTTTGTCCCCAAAATGACCATGTCTCCAAATAAACCACAAGATAGAGACTTTTTCGGGGACTGTACCTAAAAAGGCCTAATGTCCCCAAAAACGCTACTGTGTTGAAAAAGTGTCACCAAACACTTCGCAGCATATATATACATATATATATATATATATATATATATATATATATACAGATATATATTGTTACGGAATTAGATGTAACTAATCTCCGTGTAGACGTTGTTTTATTCCCCGATACGATTTGTACCAAATAAAACAGGGTTCGTTTTAGATTACGTTTCTACAATGCTTTATTTACTTTATTACACTTATTCAGAACCGACTTTAATTACAAAGCACACAGCAAGTCTCTAGTTAGCACGCAGCTCTTATTTAACCGATCTGTTCAGTTCAACGCTTAAAACACCACTCACTCGTCATTGCCAGTTCCCCTGTATTTATATCCCAAAGTCTCCCTGTTCGAGAGTCCTCTAGAAAATGTCTGGCAACTCCTCGAATATGTACAACGAACACACAGCCGCACATTCGCACTAAGCGAACAACCAGACTCGAATACATGAGGGATGATCAATGACGTAATTACAACAACAAATAAATGCAAGAAAAGAAGTAACAAACTAAACGATAATTACATGATTTTGGCAAAACAAACAAAAGAACATTAAGAAAAGGTAATGTAACGACTAGAATGATGAAGAGAGTTCTACATAGTAGTTGTTGTTGCTTAAATAAAATAACTGCGTAATAAAACGTTACGTTACAATTCAAATTTTAAATTAACGGAAATTAAACTAAATTAACTTAAACCTATCAGTTACATTCGTAACAATATTATATATATTTATATATATGCTGCGAAGGGTTTGGGGACACATTTCAACACAGTAGCGTTTTGGGGATATTAGGCCTTTTTAGGTACAGTCCCCGAAAAAGTCTCTATCTTGTGGTTTATTTGGAGACATGGTAATTTTGGGGACAAAAAATAAATAAACTTATATATATATATATACAGTGTTGGTCACAGAATTAGCACACCCCTTTGGGGCAAAATGATTTCAGCTAGCTAAAAGTTTTGATAGGGCAAATTGAAATATTTTCGTAAACAAAATCCTTTTCTATAATGTATTTAACAGATTTGATGATATAAGTCTGTAGATGAAATGGGTCATGAGATATTTGCCCCCATATCCAAGTCTCAAGAAATACAAGGGTAAGTTTTGTCAAACCCATTACATGGCCATATGGGAGCAAATATTTCATGACCCATTACATCTACACTCTTGTTTCTTACGTTGTTTGTTAAGCTATCCTTGACACAACAATCCAAGCAATTTAGATGATGATATCGAATTCCGTTTGAAAGATAGACGCAGAAGCATCAAAGTCTCATCTTGATACTAAAATATCGTCCTTTTTCTTATGTCTAGTCAGGAAAATAAGTTTATTTATTTTTTGTCCCCAAAATGACCATGTCTCCAAATACGTTTTGAATATGAATTAACTTCAATACGAATTCATTTTTGTATATTAATTGAATTAAATTAAAAAATCTTAGGGTGTGCTAATTATATGTCCCCTTGATAATTTTGTTGTCTTCACAAAACGTTTATTTTCAAAAAACCACTGATAATAATATTCACTTATATCATCAAATCTATTAAATACATTGTAGAAAAGGATTTTGTTTACGAAAATATTTCAATTTGCCCTATCAAAACTTTTAGCTAGCTGAAATCATTTTGCCCCAAAGGGGTGTGCTAATTCTGTGACCAACACTGTATATATAAATAAGTTTATTTATTTTTTGTCCCCAAAATTACCATGTCTCCAAATAAACCACAAGATAGAGACTTTTTCGGGGACTGTACCTAAAAAGGCCTAATGTCCCCAAAAACGCTACTGTGTTGAAAAAGTGTCACCAAGCACTTCGCAGCATATATATACATATAAATATATATATATACAGATATATATTATATATATTTATATACATGCGGCGAAGGGTTTGGGGACACTTTTTCAACACAGTAGCGTTTTTGGGGATATTAGGCCTTTTTAGGTACAGTCCCCGAAAAAGTCTCTATCTTGTGGTTTATTTGGAGACATGGTAATTTTGGGGACAAAAAATAAATAAACTTATATATATATATATATATATATATATATATATATATATATATATATATATATATAGTGTTGGTCACAGAATTAGCACACCCCTTAGGGGCAAAATGATTTCAGCTAGCTAAAAGTTTTGATAGGGCAAATAGAAATATTTTCGTAAACAAAATCATTTTCTATAATGTATTTAACAGATTTGATGATATAAGTCTGTAGATGAAATCTGAGTGCAAATATCTCATGACCCATTACATCTACACTCTTGTTTCTTACGTTGTTTGTTAAGCTATCCTTGACACACAATCCAAGCAATTTAGATGATGATATCGAATATAGTTTGAGAGATAGACGCAGAAGCATCCAAGTCTCATCCTGATACTAAAAATATCGTCCGTTTTCTTATGTCTAGTCAGAAAAATAAGTTTATTTATTTTTTGTCCCCAAAATGACCCTGTCTCTAAATAAACCACAAGATAGAGACTTTTTCGGGGACTGTACCTAAAAAGGCCTAATGTCCCCAAAAAAGCTACTGTGTTGAAAAAGTGTCCCCAAACCCTTCGCAGCCTATGTACATACAAGTCCCAAAAAATACAAGGGTAACCTTGTCAAATCAATCACATGTCCATATGAGTGCAAATATCTCATGACCCATTACATCTACACTCTTGTTCCGTACGTTGTTTGTTAAGCTATCCTTGACACACAATCCAAGCAATTTAGATGATGATATCGAATATATATATATATATATATATATATATATATATATGCTGCGAAGGGTTTGGGGACATTTTTTCAACACAGTACCGTTTTTGGGGACATTAGGCCTTTTCAGGTACAGTCCCCGAAAAAGTCTCTATCTTGTGGTTTATTTGGAGACATGGTCATTTTGGGGACAAAAAATAAATAAACTTATTTTCCTGACTAGACATAAGAAAATGACAACATTTTTAGTATCAGGATGAGACTTGGATTCTTCTGCGTCTATCTTTCAAACGGAATTTGATATAATCATCCAAATTGCTTGGATTGTGTGTCAAGGATAGCTTAACAAACAACGTAAGAAACAAGAGTGTAGATGTAATGGGTTATGAAATATTTGCTCCCATATGGCCATGTAATGGGTTTGACAAAACTTACCCTTGTATTTCTTGAGACTTGGATATGGGGGCAAATATCTCATGACCCATTACATTTATAGACTTATTTGTTACGTTGTTTGTTAAGCTATCCTTGACACACAATCCATGCAATTTAGATGATATCGAATTCCGTTTGAAAGATAGGTGCAGAAGTAGCCAAGTCTCAAGAAATACAAGGGTAAGCTTTGCCAAATCCATTACAAGTTCATATGAGAGCAATTATCTCATGACCCATAGCATCTACAATCTTTTTTCGTATGTTGTTTGTTAAACTATCTTTGACACACAATCCATGCAATTAGACGATGATATCAAATTCCGTTTCGAAGATAGATGCAGGAGCATACAAGTCCCATGAAATACAAGGGTAACCTTGTCAAATCAATCACATGTCCATCTGAGTGCAAATATATCATGACCCATAACATCTACAGTCTTGTTTCTGACGTTGTTTGTTAAGCTATATTTGACACACAATCCAAGCAATTTATATGATGTTATCGAATTCCGTTTGAAAGATATACACAGAAGCATCCAAGTCTCATCCTGATACTAAAAATATCGTCATTTTCTTATGTCTATCATCATCTAAATTGCATGGATTGTGTGTCAAGGATAGCTTAACAAACAAGTCTGTAGATGTAATGGGTCATGAGATATTTGCCCCATATCCAAGTCTTAAGAAATACAAGGGTAAGTTTTGTCAAACCCATTACATGGCCATATGGGAGCAAATATTTCATGACCCATTACATCTAATAAACCACAAGATAGAGACTTTATCGGGGACTGTACCTAAAAAGGCCTAATGTCCCCAAAAACGCTACTGTGTTGAAAAAGTGTCCCCAAACCCTTCGCAGCCTATATACAGTGTTGGTCACACAATTAGCACACCCCACTACCAAAATTTATTTTGCCTAAAACCTTCAAAAGTAGATGTATTTAATAATGTATTTGTAGTATGCTTAAAGAATGCAACGCAATACAGAAACTGAAACATAACTGCCAATTTGAATAACCTCCAAAAATGTAAAAAATGTCCTAAATTCACAGGACACGTAATTAGCACACCTTTAAAGAATCACTAATATTGTGAATAGTTTCATTCTTTTCGTCCATATTCAGTTTTAAATCCCTTTCTTATGGGAATAAGTTCCAGTCTGCTAGTTATACTCTCCATCAGTCTCCAAGGACTGATGAAAATTTCAGTTTTTGTAGTGTTTTTATCGATTTTTTCACATGTAAACAAATTCATTGAGGCAAGTAGTTCATAGAAACATCAAATAAAACATCATATTCTTGTTGATCTTTGTAAATTTGCGAATAGTGGGATGTACCCACCAGCAGTGTGCATCTGTAAAGTCCGTTTGACACAAAAATGTTCATTAAAAAACTGTAATATGATGCTTTGAGCTATTGATTTTATAAATACTTATCCATCTGGACTGAATTTTACCGATATGTCGTGATGTATGCCACAATAAACCTATGTTCATTTCTATGGGACCTGCGCAAATTTCTATAATTTTCTAAACATAAGGCAAATGGGAGACAGTGTAGTGAGACCGCAAGATAAAATGTTTCCCGGAGCTTAAAACGATTAAATTTCAAATCAAAAGTTCAGAAAACATTTTTCTTGAATAGTATATGCATACTTGCATGGATTTTAACCAACTTCAGCAAACCTCAAAATCCTTTATTGTTAGAAAGGGTTATACCTTTAAACATTCTCTTGTGCTACGTGTTCACCTAGTGCTTTGTTGACAGTTTTGAAGTGATAGGTCTTTGGTGTTATTCTGACGTGTAATAACAAATAACAAATGGTGTTATAAGTTGATCCTTCTTCACATAAGGGTGCATTTTGTTGATCTTCTTTCTATAAACCCCTTCCCAATCGAAAATTTTCTTGAATGAATCATCGACCTTAAACATGTTTTGAAAAGTTTTTGCACTTTATATTTAAATTTTGGTAATTCCAATAATTTCAGATCCAATTGTACATTTGTTTTTAAAGTTTTGGCGACTTTCTGACGTTTAAGTGTACATTACGAAAAATGATCCGCTAGTGGGATATATTTTGAGATTCCGGGGTGATAAATTATTTTTTCTTTCAAAAAATGATTTGTTCAATACGTTTTGAATATGAATTAACTTCAATATGAATTCAGTTTTGTATATTAATTGAATTAAATTAAAAAATCTTAGGGTGTGCTAATTATATGTCCCCTTGATAATTTTGGTGTCTTCACAAAACGTTTATTTTCAAAAAACCACTGATAATCATATTCACTTATATCATCAACAGATTTGATACATTATAGAAAAGGATTTTGTTTACGAAAATATTTCAATTTGCCATATCAAAACTTTTAGCTAGCTGAAATCATTTTGCCCCAAAGGGGTGTGCTAATTCTGTGACCAAGACCACAAGACAGAGACTTTTTCGGGGACTGTACCTAAAAAGGCCTAATGTCCCCAAAAACGCTACTGTGTTGAAAAAGTTCCCCAAGCCCTTCGCAGCATATATATAAATATATATAATATATATCTGTATATATATATATATATATATATATATATATATATATATATATATATATATATATATATATATATATATATATATATATATATATATATTTATATTTATATATATGCTGCGAAGTGTTTGGTGACACTTTTTCAACACAGTAGCGTTTTTGGGGACATTAGGCCTTTTTAGGTACAGTCCCAGAAAAGGTCTCTATCTTGTGGTTTATTTGGATACATGTAGTAGCGTTTTTGGGGACATTAGGCTCTTTTAGGTACAGTCCCCGAAAAAGGCTCTATCTTGTGGTTTATTTGGAGACATGGTCATTTTGGGGACAAAAAATAAATAAACTTATTTTTCTGACTAGACTAAGAAAAAGGACGACATTTTTAGTATCAGGATGAGACTTGGATGCTTCTCCGTCTATCTCTCAAACGGAATTCGATATCATCATCTAAATTGCTTGGATTGTGTGTCAAGGATAGCTTAACAAACAACGTAAGACACAAGAGTGTAGATGTAATGGGTCATGAGATATTTGCACTCAGATTGACATGTGATTGATTTGACAAGGTTACCCTTGTATTTCTTGGGACTTGTATGTATAAGGCTGCGAAGGGTTTGGGGACACTTTTTCAACACAGTAGCGTTTTTGGGGACATTAGGCCTTTTTAGGTACAGTCCTCGAAAAAGTCTCTATCTTGTGGTTTATTTAGAGGCATGGTCATTTTGGGGACAAAAAATAAATAAACTTATTTTTCTGACTAGACATAAGAAAAAGGACGACATTTTTAGTATCAGGATGAGACTTAGATGCTTCTGCGTCTATCTTTCAAACGGAATTCGATATCATCATCTAAATTGCTTGGATTGTGTGTCAAGGATAGCTTAACAAACAACGTAAGAAACAAGAGTGTAGATGTAATGGGTCATGAGATATTTGCACTCAGATTGACATGTGATTGATTTGACAAGGTTACCCTTGCATTTCTTGAGACTTGGATATGGGGGCAAATATCTCATGACCCATTACATCTACAGACTTGTTTGTTACGTTGTTTGTTAAGCTATCCTTGACACACAGTCCATGCAATTTAGATGATGATATCTTTTAGGTACAGTCCCCGAAAGAGGCTCTATCTTGTGGTTTATTTGGAGACATGGTCATTTTGGGGACAAAAAATAAATAAACTTATTTTTCTGACTAGACATAAGAAAAAGGACGACATTTTTAATATCAGGATGAGACTTCGATGCTTCTCCGTCTATCTCTCAAACGGAATTCGATATCATCATCTAAATTGCTTGGATTGTGTGTCAAGGATAGCTTAACAAACAACGTAAGAAACAAGAGTGTAGATGTAATGGGTCATGAGATATTTGCACTCAGATTGACATGTGATTGATTTGACAAGGTTACCCTTGTATTTCTTGGGACTTGTATGTATATAGGCTGCGAAGGGTTTGGGGACACTTTTTCAACACAGTAGCGTTTTTGGGGACATTAGGCCTTTTTAGGTACAGTCCCCGAAAAAGTCTCTATCTTGTGGTTTATTTAGAGACAAAAAATAAATAAACTTATTTTTCTGACTAGACATAAGAAAAAGGACGATATTTTTAGTATCAGGATGAGACTTGGATGCTTCTGCGTCTATCTTTTAAACGGAATTCGATATCATCAACTAAATTGCTTGGATTGTGTGTCAAAGAAAGCTTAAGAAACAAGAGTGTAGATGTAATGGGTCATGAATATTTGCACTCAGATGGACATGTGATTGATTTGACAATGTTACCCTTGTTTTTCTTGGGACTTGTATGTATATAGGCTGCGAAGGGTTTGGGGACACTTTTTCAACACAGTAGCGTTTTTGGGGACATTAGGCCTTTTAGGTCAGTCCCCGAAAAAGTCTCTATCTTGTGGTTTATTTGGAGACATGGTCATTTAGGGGACAAAAAATAAATAAACTTATTTTCCTGACTAGACATAAGGAAAAGGACGATATTTTTAGTATCAGGATGAGACTTAGATGCTTCTGCGTCTATCTTTCAAACGGAATTCGATATCATCATCTAAATTGCTTGGATTGTGTGTCAAGGATAGCTTAACAAACAACGTAAGAAACAAGAGTGTAGATGTAATGGGTCATGAAATATTTGCTCCCATATGGCCATGTAATGGGTTTGACAAAACTTACCCTTGTATTTCTTGAGACTTGGATATGGGGGCAAATATCTCATGACCCATTACATCTACAGACTTGTTTGTTACGTTGTTTGTTAAGCTATCCTTGACACACAGTCCATGCAATTTAGATGATGATATCGAATTCCGTTTGAAAGATAGGTGCAGAAGCATCCAAGTCTCAAGAAATACAAGGGTAAGCTTTGCCAAATCCATTACAAGTTCATATGAGAGCAAATATCTCATGACCCATAACATCTACAGTCTTTTTTCGTATGTTGTTTGTTAAACTATCTTTGACACACAATCCGTGCAATTTAGACGATGATATCAAATTCCGTTTCGAAGATAGATGCAGGAGCATACAAGTCCCAAGAAATACAATGGTAATACGTCTGAGTGCAAATATCTCATGACCCATAACATCTACAGTCTTGTTTCTGACGTTGTTTGTTAAGCTATATTTGACACACAATCCAAGCAATTTATATGATGTTATCGAATTCCGTTTGAAAGATATACACAGAAGCATCAAAGTCTCATCCTGATACCAAAAATATAGTCAATTTCTTATGTCTAGTCAGTAAATAAGTTTATTTATTTTTTGTCCCCATAATGACCATGTCGCCAAATAAACCACACGATATAGACTTTTTCGGGGACTGTACCTAAAAAGGCCTAATGTCCCCAAAAACGCTACTTTGTTGAAAAAGTGTCCCCAAACCCTTCCCAGCATATATATATATATATAAATATATATATATTCGGGGACTGTACACTTTTTCAACACAGTAGCGTTTTTGGGGACAAAAGGCCTTTTTAGGTACAGTCCCCGAAAGAGTCTCTATCTTGTGGTTTATTTGGAGAGATGGTCATTTTGGGGACAAAAAATAAATAAACTTATTTTCCTGACTAGACATAAAAAAGGATGATATTTTTAGTATCAGGATTAGACTGGGATGCTTCTGCGTCTATCTTTCAAACGGAATTCGATATCATCATATAAATTGCTTGGATTGTGTGTCAAGGATAGCTTAACAAACAACGTAAGAAAGAAAAGTGTAGATGTAATGGGTCATGAAATATTTGCTCCCTCGTCTATCTCTCAAACGGAATTCGATATCATCATCTAAATTGCTTGGATTGTGTGTCAAGGATAGCTTAACAAACAACGTAAGAAACAAGAGTGTAGATGTAATGGCTCATGAGATATTTTCACTCAGATTGACATGTGATTGATTTGACAAGGTTACCCTTGTATTTCTTGGGACTTGTATGTATATAGGCCGCGAAGGGTTTGGGGACACTTTTTCAACACAGTAGCGTTTTTGGGGACATTAGGCCTTTTTAGGTACAGTCCCCGAAAAAGTCTCTATCTTGTGGTTTATTTAGAGACATGGTCATTTTAGGGACAAAAAATAAATAAACTCCTGTTTCTTACGTTGTTTGTTAAGCTATCCTTGACACACAATCCAAGCAATTTAGATGATGGTATCGAATTCCGTTTGAAAGATAGGTGCAGAAGCATCCAAGTCTCAAGAAATACAAGGGTAAGTTTTGCCAAATCCATTACAAGTTCATATGAGAGCAAATATCTCATGACCCATAAAATCTACAGTCAAGCAATTTATATGATGTTATCGAATTCCTTTTGAAAGATATACACAGAAGCATCCAAGTCTCATCCTGATACTAAAAATATCGTCATTTTATTATGTCTAGTCAGGGAAATAAGTTTATTTATTTTTTGTCCCTAAAGTGACCATGTCTCCAAATAAACCACAAGGTCACAAGGTAGAGACTTTTTCGGGGATTGTACCTTAAAAGGCCTAATGTCCCCAAAAATGCTACTGTGTTGAAAAAGTGTCCCCAAACCCTTCGCAGCCTATATATATATAAGTTTATTTATTTTTTGTCCCCAAAATGACCATGTCTCCAAATAAACCACAAGATAGAGACTTTTTCGGGGACTGTACCTAAAAAGGCCTAATGTCCCCAAAAACGCTACTGTGTTGAAAAAGTGTCCCCCAAACACTTCGCAGCCTATATATGTAAGTTTATTTATTTTTTGTCCCCAAAATGACCATGTCTCCAAATAAACCACAAGATAGAGGTAATACATCTGAGTGCAAATATCTCATGACCCATAACATCTACAGTCTTGTTTCTGACGTTGTTTGTTAAGCTATATTTGACACACAATCCAAGCAATTTATATGATGTTATCGAATTCCGTTTGAAAGATATACACAGAAGCATCCAAGTCTCATCCTGATACCAAAAATATAGTCAATTTCTTATGTCTAGTCAGTAAATAAGTTTATTTATTTTTTGTCCCCATAATGACCATGTCTCCAAATAAACCACAAGATCGAGACTTTTTCGGGGACTGTACCTAAAAAGGCCTAATGTCCCCAAAAACGCTACTTTGTTGAAAAAGTGTCCCCAAACCCTTCCCAGCATATATATATATATATATATATATATATATATATATATATATATATATATATATATATATATATATATATATATATATATATATTCGGGGACTGTACACTTTTTCAACACAGTAGCGTTTTTGGGGACAAAAGGCCTTTTTAGGTACAGTCCCCGAAAGAGTCTCTATCTTGTGGTTTATTTGGAGACATGGTCATTTTGGGGACAAAAATAAATAAACTTATTTTCCTGACTAGACATAAAAAAGGATGATATTTTTAGTATCAGGATGAGACTTGGATGCTTCTGCGTCTATCTTTCAAACGGAATTCGATATCATCATATAAATTGCTTGGATTGTGTGTCAAGGATAGCTTAACAAACAACGTAAGAAAGAAAAGTGTAGATGTAATGGGTCATGAAATATTTGCTCCCTCGTCTATCTCTCAAACGGAATTCGATATCATCATCTAAATTGCTTGGATTGTGTGTCAAGGATAGCTTAACAAACAACGTAAGAAACAAGAGTGTAGATGTAATGGGTCATGAGATATTTGCACTCAGATTGACATGTGATTGATTTGACAAGGTTACCCTTGTATTTCTTGGGACTTGTATGTATAAAGGCCGCGAAGGGTTTGGGGACACTTTTTCAACACAGTAGCGTTTTTGGGGACATTTGGCCTTTTTAGGTACAGTCCCCGAAAAAGTCTCTATCTTGTGGTTTATTTAGAGACATGGTCATTTTAGGGACAAAAAATAAATAAACTCCTGTTTCTTACGTTGTTTGTTAAGCTATCCTTGACACACAATCCAAGCAATTTAGATGATGGTATCGAATTCCGTTTGAAAGATAGGTGCAGAAGCATCCAAGTCTCAAGAAATACAAGGGTAAGTTTTGCCAAATCCATTACAAGTTCATATGAGAGCAAATATCTCATGACCCATAAAATCTACAGTCAAGCAATTTATATGATGTTATCGAATTCCTTTTGAAAGATATACACAGAAGCATCCAAGTCTCATCCTGATACTAAAAATATCGTCATTTTATTATGTCTAGTCAGGGAAATAAGTTTATTTATTTTTTGTCCCTAAAGTGACCATGTCTCCAAATAAACCACAAGGTCACAAGGTAGAGACTTTTTCGGGGATTGTACCTTAAAAGGCCTAATGTCCCCAAAAATGCTACTGTGTTGAAAAAGTGTCCCCAAACCCTTCGCAGCCTATATATATATAAGTTTATTTATTTTTTGTCCCAAAATGACCATGTCTCCAAATAAACCACAAGATAGAGACTTTTTCGGGGACTGTACCTAAAAAGGCCTAATGTCCCCAAAAACGCTACTGTGTTGAAAAAGTGTCCCCCAAACACTTCGCAGCCTATATATGTAAGTTTATTTATTTTTTGTCCCCAAAATGACCATGTCTCCAAATAAACCACAAGATAGAGGTAATACATCTGAGTGCAAATATCTCATGACCCATAACATCTACAGTCTTGTTTCTGACGTTGTTTGTTAAGCTATATTTGACACACAATCCAAGCAATTTATATGATGTTATCGAATTCCGTTTGAAAGATATACACAGAAGCATCCAAGTCTCATCCTGATACCAAAAATATAGTCAATTTCTTATGTCTAGTCAGTAAATAAGTTTATTTATTTTTTGTCCCCATAATGACCATGTCTCCAAATAAACCACAAGATCGAGACTTTTTCGGGGACTGTACCTAAAAAGGCCTAATGTCCCCAAAAACGCTACTTTGTTGAAAAAGTGTCCCCAAACCCTTCCCAGCATATATATATATATTATATATATATATATATATATATATATATATATATATATATATATATATATTCGGGGACTGTACACTTTTTCAACACAGTAGCGTTTTTGGGGACAAAAGGCCTTTTAGGTACAGTCCCCGAAAGAGTCTCTATCTTGTGGTTTATTTGGAGACATGGTCATTTTGGGGACAAAAATAAATAAACTTATTTTCCTGACTAGACATAAAAAAGGATGATATTTTTAGTATCAGGATGAGACTTGGATGCTTCTGCGTCTATCTTTCAAACGGAATTCGATATCATCATATAAATTGCTTGGATTGTGTGTCAAGGATAGCTTAACAAACAACGTAAGAAAGAAAAGTGTAGATGTAATGGGTCATGAAATATTTGCTCCCTCGTCTATCTCTCAAACGGAATTCGATATCATCATCTAAATTGCTTGGATTGTGTGTCAAGGATAGCTTAACAAACAACGTAAGAAACAAGAGTGTAGATGTAATGGGTCATGAGATATTTGCACTCAGATTGACATGTGATTGATTTGACAAGGTTACCCTTGTATTTCTTGGGACTTGTATGTATAAAGGCCGCGAAGGGTTTGGGGACACTTTTTCAACACAGTAGCGTTTTTGGGGACATTTGGCCTTTTTAGGTACAGTCCCCGAAAAAGTCTCTATCTTGTGGTTTATTTAGAGACATGGTCATTTTAGGGACAAAAAATAAATAAACTCCTGTTTCTTACGTTGTTTGTTAAGCTATCCTTGGCACACAATCCAAGCAATTTAGATGATGATATCGAATTCCGTTTGAAAGATATACGCAGAAGCATCCAAGTCTCGTCCTGATACTAAAATATCGTCCTTTTTCTTATGTCTAGTCAGAAAAATAGTTTATTTATTTTTTGTCCCCAAAATGACCATGTCTCCAAATAAACCACAAGATAGAGACTCTTTCGGGGACTGTACCTAAAAAGACCTAATGTCCCAAAAACGCTACTTTGTTGAAAAAGTGTCCCCAAACCCTTCCCAGCATATATATATATATATATTCGGGGACTGTACACTTTTTCAACACAGTAGCGTTTTTGGGGACATTAGGCCTTTTTAGGTACAGTCCCCGAAAAAGTCTCTATCTTGTGGTTTATTTGGAGACATGGTCATTTTGGGGACAAAAAATAAATAAACTTATTTTTCTGACTAGACATAAGAAAAAGGACGATATTTTTAGTATCAGGACGAGACTTGGATGCTTCTGCGTATATCTTTCAAATGGAATTTGATATCATCATCTAAATTGCTTGGATTGTGTGTCAAGGATAGCTTAACAAACAACGTAAGAAACAAGAGTGTAGATGTAATGGGTCATGAGATATTTGCACTCAGAGGAACATGTGATTGATTTGACAAGGTTACCCTTGTATTTCTTGGGTCTTGTATGTATATAGGCTGCGAAGGGTTTGGGGACACTTTTTCAACACAGTAGCGTTTTTGGGGACATTAGGCCTTTTTAGGTACAGTATATATATATACCTAAAAAGGCCTTTTGTCCCCAAAACGCTACTGTGTTGAAAAAGTGTCCCCAAACCCTTCGCAGCCTATATATATATAAGTTTATTTATTTTTTGTCCCCAAAATGACCATGTCTCCAAATAAACCACAAGATAGAGACTTTTTCGGGGACTGTACCTAAAAAGGCCTAATGTCCCCAAAAACGCTACTGTGTGGTGTGGTCTTGTGGTTTATTTGGAGACATGGTCATTTTGGGGACAAAAAATAAATAAACTTATATATATAGGCTGCGAAGTGTTTGGGGGACACTTTTTCAACACAGTAGCGTTTTTGGGGACATTAGGCCTTTTTAGGTACAGTCCCCGAAAAAGTCTCCATCTTGTGGTTTATTTGGAGACATGGTCATTTTGGGGACAAAAAATAAATAAACTTATATATATAGGCTGCGAAGGGTTTGGGGACACTTTTTCAACACAGTAGCGTTTTTGGGGACATTAGGCCTTTTAAGGTACAATCCCCGAAAAAGTCTCTATCTTTTGGTTTATTTGGAGACATGGTCATTTTAGGGACAAAAAATAATAAACTTATTTCCCTGACGAGACATAATAAAATGACGATATTTTTAGTATCAGGATGAGACTTGGATGCTTCTGTGTATATCTTTCAAAAGGAATTCGATAACATCATATAAATTGCTTGGATTGTGTGTCAAATATAGCTTAACAAACAACGTCAGAAACAAGACTGTAGATGTTATGGGTCATGAGATATTTGCACTCAGATGGACATGTGATTGATTTGACAAGGTTACCCTTGTATTTCTTGGGACTTGGATATGGGGGCAAATATCTCATGACCCATTACATCTACAGACTTGTTTGTTACGTTGTTTGTTAAGCTATCCTTGACACACAGTCCACGCAATTTAGATGATGGTATCGAATTCCGTTTGAAAGATAGGTGCAGAAGCATCCAAGTCTCAAGAAATACAAGGGTAAGTTTTGCCAAATCCATTACAAGTTCATATGAGAGCAAATATCTCATGACCCATAAAATCTACAGTCAAGCAATTTATATGATGTTATCGAATTCCTTTTGAAAGATATACACAGAAGCATCCAGGTCTCATCCTGATACTAAAAATATCGTCATTTTATTATGTCTAGTCAGGGAAATAAGTTTATTTATTTTTTGTCCCTAAAGTGACCATGTCTCCAAATAAACCACAAGGTCACAAGGTAGAGACTTTTTCGGGGATTTTACCTTAAAAGGCCTAATGTCCCCAAAAATGCTACTGTGTTGAAAAAGTGTCCCCAAACCCTTCGCAGCCTATATATATATAAGTTTATTTATTTTTTGTCCCCAAAATGACCATGTCTCCAAATAAACCACAAGATAGAGACTTTTTCGGGGACTGTACCTAAAAAGGCCTAATGTCCCCAAAAACGCTACTGTGTTGAAAAAGTGTCCCCCAAACACTTCGCAGCCTATATATGTAAGTTTATTTATTTTTTGTTCCCAAAATGACCATGTCTCCAAATAAACCACAAGATAGAGGTAATACATCTGAGTGCAAATATCTCATGACCCATAACATCTACAGTCTTGTTTCTGACGTTGTTTGTTAAGCTATATTTGACACACAATCCAAGCAATTTATATGATGTTATCGAATTCCGTTTGAAAGATATACACAGAAGCATCCAAGTCTCATCCTGATACCAAAAATATAGTCAATTTCTTATGTCTAGTCAGTAAATAAGTTTATTTATTTTTTGTCCCCATAATGACCATGTCTCCAAATAAACCACAAGATCGAGACTTTTTCGGGGACTGTACCTAAAAAGGCCTAATGTCCCCAAAAACGCTACTTTGTTGAAAAAAGTGTCCCCAAACCCTTCCCAGCATATATATATATATATATATATATATATTCGGGGACTGTACACTTTTTCAACACAGTAGCGTTTTTGGGGACAAAAGGCCTTTTTAGGTACAGTCCCCGAAAGAGTCTCTATCTTGTGGTTTATTTGGAGACATGGTCATTTTGGGGACAAAAATAAATAAACTTATTTTCCTGACTAGACATAAAAAAGGATGATATTTTTAGTATCAGGATGAGACTTGGATGCTTCTGCGTCTATCTTTCAAACGGAATTCGATATCATCATATAAATTGCTTGGATTGTGTGTCAAGGATAGCTTAACAAACAACGTAAGAAAGAAAAGTGTAGATGTAATGGGTCATGAAATATTTGCTCCCTCGTCTATCTCTCAAACGGAATTCGATATCATCATCTAAATTGCGTGGATTGTGTGTCAAGGATAGCTTAACAAACAACGTAAGAAACAAGAGTGTAGATGTAATGGGTCATGAGATATTTGCACTCAGATTGACATGTGATTGATTTGACAAGGTTACCCTTGTATTTCTTGGGACTTGTATGTATAAAGGCCGCGAAGGGTTTGGGGACACTTTTTCAACACAGTAGCGTTTTTGGGGACATTTGGCCTTTTTAGGTACAGTCCCCGAAAAAGTCTCTATCTTGTGGTTTATTTAGAGACATGGTCATTTTAGGGACAAAAAATAAATAAACTCCTGTTTCTTACGTTGTTTGTTAAGCTATCCTTGGCACACAATCCAAGCAATTTAGATGATGATATCGAATTCCGTTTGAAAGATATACGCAGAAGCATCCAAGTCTCGTCCTGATACTAAAAATATCGTCCTTTTTCTTATGTCTAGTCAGAAAAATAAGTTTATTTATTTTTTGTCCCCAAAATGACCATGTCTCCAAATAAACCACAAGATAGAGACTCTTTCGGGGACTGTACCTAAAAAGACCTAATGTCCCAAAAACGCTACTTTGTTGAAAAAGTGTCCCCAAACCCTTCCCAGCATATATATATATATATATATATATATATATATATATATATATATATATATATTCGGGGACTGTACACTTTTTCAACACAGTAGCGTTTTTGGGGACATTAGGCCTTTTTAGGTACAGTCCCCGAAAAAGTCTCTATCTTGTGGTTTATTTGGAGACATGGTCATTTTGGGGACAAAAAATAAATAAACTTATTTTTCTGACTAGACATAAGAAAAAGGACGATATTTTTAGTATCAGGACGAGACTTGGATGCTTCTGCGTATATCTTTCAAATGGAATTTGATATCATCATCTAAATTGCTTGGATTGTGTGTCAAGGATAGCTTAACAAACAACGTAAGAAACAAGAGTGTAGATGTAATGGGTCATGAGATATTTGCACTCAGAGGAACATGTGATTGATTTGACAAGGTTACCCTTGTATTTCTTGGGTCTTGTATGTATATAGGCTGCGAAGGGTTTGGGGACACTTTTTCAACACAGTAGCGTTTTTGGGGACATTAGGCCTTTATAGGTACAGTATATATATATACCTAAAAAGGCCTTTTGTCCCCAAAACGCTACTGTGTTGAAAAAGTGTCCCCAAACCCTTCGCAGCCTATATATATATAAGTTTATTTATTTTTTGTCCCCAAAATGACCATGTCTCCAAATAAACCACAAGATAGAGACTTTTTCGGGGACTGTACCTAAAAAGGCCTAATGTCCCCAAAAACGCTACTGTGTGGTGTGGTCTTGTGGTTTATTTGGAGACATGGTCATTTTGGGGACAAAAAATAAATAAACTTATATATATATAGGCTGCGAAGTGTTTGGGGGACACTTTTTCAACACAGTAGCGTTTTTGGGGACATTAGGCCTTTTTAGGTACAGTCCCCGAAAAAGTCTCCATCTTGTGGTTTATTTGGAGACATGGTCATTTTGGGGACAAAAAATAAATAAACTTATATATATAGGCTGCGAAGGGTTTGGGGACACTTTTTCAACACAGTAGCGTTTTTGGGGACATTAGGCCTTTTAAGGTACAATCCCCGAAAAAGTCTCTATCTTTTGGTTTATTTGGAGACATGGTCATTTTAGGGAAAAAAAATTATAAACTTATTTCCCTGACTAGACATAATAAAATGACGATATTTTTAGTATCAGGATGAGACTTGGATGCTTCTGTGTATATCTTTCAAAAGGAATTCGATAACATCATATAAATTGCTTGGATTGTGTGTCAAATATAGCTTAACAAACAACGTCAGAAACAAGACTGTAGATGTTATGGGTCATGAGATATTTGCACTCAGATGGACATGTGATTGATTTGACAAGGTTACCCTTGTATTTCTTGGGACTTGGATATGGGGGCAAATATCTCATGACCCATTACATCTACAGACTTGTTTGTTACGTTGTTTGTTAAGCTATCCTTGACACACAGTCCACGCAATTTAGATGATGGTATCGAATTCCGTTTGAAAGATAGGTGCAGAAGCATCCAAGTCTCAAGAAATACAAGGGTAAGTTTTGCCAAATCCATTACAAGTTCATATGAGAGCAAATATCTCATGACCCATAAAATCTACAGTCAAGCAATTTATATGATGTTATCGAATTCCTTTTGAAAGATATACACAGAAGCATCCAAGTCTCATCCTGATACTAAAAATATCGTCATTTTATTATGTCTAGTCAGGGAAATAAGTTTATTTATTTTTTGTCCCTAAAGTGACCATGTCTCCAAATAAACCACAAGGTCACAAGGTAGAGACTTTTTCGGGGATTGTACCTTAAAAGGCCTAATGTCCCCAAAAATGCTACTGTGTTGAAAAAGTGTCCCCAAACCCTTCGCAGCCTATATATATATAAGTTTATTTATTTTTTGTCCCCAAAATGACCATGTCTCCAAATAAACCACAAGATAGAGACTTTTTCGGGGACTGTACCTAAAAAGGCCTAATGTCCCCAAAAACGCTACTGTGTTGAAAAAGTGTCCCCCAAACACTTCGCAGCCTATATATGTAAGTTTATTTATTTTTTGTCCCCAAAATGACCATGTCTCCAAATAAACCACAAGATAGAGGTAATACATCTGAGTGCAAATATCTCATGACCCATAACATCTACAGTCTTGTTTCTGACGTTGTTTGTTAAGCTATATTTGACACACAATCCAAGCAATTTATATGATGTTATCGAATTCCGTTTGAAAGATATACACAGAAGCATCCAAGTCTCATCCTGATACCAAAAATATAGTCAATTTCTTATGTCTAGTCAGTAAATAAGTTTATTTATTTTTTGTCCCCATAATGACCATGTCTCCAAATAAACCACAAGATAGAGACTTTTTCGGGGACTGTACCTAAAAAGGCCTAATGTCCCCAAAAACGCTACTTTGTTGAAAAAGTGTCCCCAAACCCTTCCCAGCATATATATATATATATATATATATATATATATATATATATATATATATATATTCGGGGACTGTACACTTTTTCAACACAGTAGCGTTTTTGGGGACAAAAGGCCTTTTTAGGTACAGTCCCCGAAAGAGTCTCTATCTTGTGGTTTATTTGGAGACATGGTCATTTTGGGGACAAAAATAAATAAACTTATTTTCCTGACTAGACATAAAAAAGGATGATATTTTTAGTATCAGGATGAGACTTGGATGCTTCTGCGTCTATCTTTCAAACGGAATTCGATATCATCATATAAATTGCTTGGATTGTGTGTCAAGGATAGCTTAACAAACAACGTAAGAAAGAAAAGTGTAGATGTAATGGGTCATGAAATATTTGCTCCCTCGTCTATCTCTCAAACGGAATTCGATATCATCATCTAAATTGCTTGGATTGTGTGTCAAGGATAGCTTAACAAACAACGTAAGAAACAAGAGTGTAGATGTAATGGGTCATGAGATATTTGCACTCAGATTGACATGTGATTGATTTGACAAGGTTACCCTTGTATTTCTTGGGACTTGTATGTATAAAGGCCGCGAAGGGTTTGGGGACACTTTTTCAACACAGTAGCGTTTTTGGGGACATTTGGCCTTTTTAGGTACAGTCCCCGAAAAAGTCTCTATCTTGTGGTTTATTTAGAGACATGGTCATTTTAGGGACAAAAAATAAATAAACTCTTGTTTCTTAAGCTATCCTTGGCACACAATCCAAGCAATTTAGATGATGATATCGAATTTCGTTTGAAAGATAGACGCAGAAGCATCCAAGTCTCATCCTGATAATAAAAATATCGTCCTTTTTTATGTCTAGTCAGGAAAATAAGTTTATTTATTTTTGTCCCCAAAATGACCATGTCTCCAAATAAACCACAAGATAGAGACTCTTTCGGGGACTGTAACTAAAAAGACCTAATGTCCCCAAAAACGCTACTTTGTTGAAAATGTGTCCCCAAACCCTTCCCAGCATATATACATATATATATATATATATATATATATATTCGGGGACTGTACACTTTCTCAACACAGTAGCGTTTTTGGGGACAAAAGGCCTTTTTAGGTACAGTCCCCGAAAGAGTCTCTATCTTGTGGTTTATATGGAGGGAGACATGGTCATTTTGGGGACAAAAAATAAATAAACTTATTTTCCTGACTAGACATTTATATGATGTTATCGAATTCCTTTTGAAAGATATACACAGAAGCATCCAAGTCTCATCCTGATACTAAAAATATCGTCATTTTATTATGTCTAGTCAGGGAAATAAGTTTATTTATTTTTTGTCCCTTTAAAGGCCTAATGTCCCCAAAAACGCTACTGTGTTGAAAAAGTGTCCCCAAACCCTTCGCAGCCTATATATATATATATAAGTTTATTTATTTTTTGTCCCCAAAATGACCATGTCTCCAAATAAACCACAAGATAGAGGGTATGGGGACACTTTTTCAACACAGTAGCGTTTTTGGGGACATTAGGCCTTTTTAGGTACAGTCCCCGAAAAAGTCTCTATCTTGTGGTTTATTTGGAGACATGGTCATTTTGGGGACAAAAAATAAATAAACTTATTTTTCTGACTAGACATAAGAAAAAGGACGATATTTTTAGTATCAGGATGAGACTTGGATGCTTCTGCGTATATCTTTCAAACGGAATTTGATATCATCATCTAAATTGCTTGGATTGTGTGTCAAGGATAGCTTAACAAACAACTTAAGAAACAAGAGTGTAGATGTAATGGGTCATGAGATATTTGCACTCAGAGGAACATGTGATTGATTTGACAAGGTTACCCTTGTATTTCTTGGGTCTTGTATGTATATAGGCTGCGAAGGGTTTGGGACACTTTTTCAACACAGTAGCGTTTTGGGGACATTAGGCCTTTTTAGGTACAGTCCCAAAAAAGTCTCTATCTTGTGGTTTATTTGGAGACATGGTCATTTTGGGGACAAAAAATAAATAAACTTATTTTCCTGACTAGACATAAGAAAATGACGATATTTTTAGTATCAGGATGAGACTTGGATGCTTCTGTGTATATCTTTCAAACGGAATTCGATAACATCATATAAATTGCTTGGATTGTGTGTCAAATATAGCTTAACAAACAACGTCAGAAACAAGACTGTAGATGTTATGGGTCATGAGATCTCTCATATGAACTTGTAATGGATTTGGCAAAGCTTACCCTTGTATTTCTTGAGACTTATATATATATATATATATATATATATTTTTGGGGACATTAGGCGAAGAGTTTGGGGACACTTTTTCAACTCAGTAGCGTTTTTGGGGACACTAGGCCATGGTAAATTTTGGGGACAAAAAATAAACAAACTTATTTTCCTGACTAGACATAAGAAAAGGACGATATTTTTAGTATCAGGATGAGACTTGGATGCTTCTGTGTATATCTTTCAAACGAAATTCGATAACATCATATAAATTGCTTGGATTGTGTATCAAATATAGCTTAACAAACAACGTCAGAAACAAGACTGTAGATGTTATGGGTCATGTGATATTAGCTTTCTTGAAACTTGGCTGCTTCTGCACCTATCTTTCAAACGGAATTCGATATCATCATCTAAATGGCATGGATTGTGTGTCAAGGATAGCTTAACAAACAACGTAACAAACAAGTCTGTAGATGTAATGGGTCATGAGATATTTGCCCCCATATCCAAGTCGCATGAAATACATGAGTAAGTTTTGTCAACCCCATTACATGGCCATATGGGAGCAAATATTTCATGACCCATTACAACTACACTCTTGTTTCTTACGTTGTTTGTTAAGCTATCCTTGACACACAATCCAAGCAATTTAGATGATGATATTGAATTCCGTTTGAAAGATAGACGCAGAAGCATACAAGTCTCATCCTGATACTAAAAATATCGTCCTTTATTATGTCTAGTCAGGAAAATAAGTTTATTTATTTTTTGGCCCCAAAATGACCATGTCTCCAAATAAACCACAAGGTAGAGACTTTTTCGGGGACTGTACCTAAAAGGCCTAATGTCCCCAAAAACGCTACTGTGTTGAAAAAGTGTCCCCAAACCCTTCGCAGCCTAAATATATATATATATATATAAGTTTATTTAATTTTTGTCCCCAAAATGACCATGTCTCCAAATAAACCACAAGATATAGACTTTTTCGGGGACTGTATCTACAAAGGCCTAATGTCCCCAAAAACGCTGCTGTGTTGAAAAAGTGTCCCCAAACCCTTCGCAGCATATATATAAATATATATATATATATAGAAATATATAAATATATATATTTATATATATGCTGCGAAGAGTTTGGGGACACTTTTTCAACACAGTAGCGTTTTTGGGGACATTAGGCGAAGAGTTTGGGGACACTTTTTCAACTCAGTAGCGTTTTTGGGGACATTAGGCATTTTTAGGTACAGTCCCCGAAAAAGTCTCTATCTTGTGGTTTATTTGGAGACATAGTTATTTTGGGGACAAAAAATAAATAAACTTATTTTCCTGACTAGGCATAAGAAAAGGACGATATTTTTAGTATCAGGATGAGACTTGGATGCTTCTGTGTATATCTTTCAAACGAAATTCGATAACATCATATAAATTGCTTGGATTGTGTATCAAATATAGCTTAACAAACAACGTCAGAAACAAGACTGTAGATGTTATGGGTCATGTGATATTTGCACACAGATAGACATGTGATTGATTTGAAAAGGTTACCCTTGTATTTCTTGGGACTTGTATGTATATAGGCTGCGAAGGGTTTGGGGACACTTTTTCAACACAGTAGCGTTTTTGGGGACATTAGTCCTTTTATGTACAGTCCCCGAAAAAGTCTCTATCTTGTGGTTTATTTGGAGACATGGTCATTTTGTGGACAAAAAGTAAATAAACTTATTTTCCTGACTAGACATAAGAAAAAGGGCGATATTTTTAGTATCAGGATGAGACTTGGATGCTTCTGCGTCTATCTTTCAAACGGAAATCGATATCATCATCTAAATTGCTTGGATTGTGTGTCAAGGATAGCTTAAGAAACAAGAGTGTAGATGTAATGGGTCATGAAATATTTGCTCCCATATGGCCATGTAATGGGTTTCACAAAACTTACCCTTGTATTTCTTTAGACTTGGATATGGGGGCAAATATCTCATGACCCATTACATCTACAGACTTGTTTCTTACGTTGTTAAGCTATCCTTGACACACAATCCATGCAATTTAGATGTTGATATCGAATTCCGTTTGAAAGATAGGTACAGAAGCAGCCAAGTCTCAAGAAATACAAGGGTAAGCTTTGCCAAATCCATTACAAGTTCATATGAGAGATCTCATGACCCATAATATCTACAATCTTGTTTCTTATGTTGTTTGTTAAACTATCTTTGACACATAATCCCTTCAATTTAGACGATGATATCAAATTCCGTTTCGAAGATAGATGCAGGAGCATACAAGTCCCAAGAAATACAAGGGTAACCTTGTCAAATCAATCACATGTCCATCTGAGTGCAAATATCTCATGACCCATAACACCTACAGTCTTGTTTCTGACGTTGTTTGTTAAGCTATATTTGACACACAATCCAAGCAATTTATATGATGTTATCGAATTCCGTTTGAAAGATATACACAGAAGCATCCAAGTCTCATCCTGATACTAAAAATATCGTCATTTTATTATGTCTAGTCAGGGAAATAAGTTTATTTATTTTTTGTCCCCAAAATGACCATGTCTCCAAATAAACCACAAGATAGAGACTTTTTCGGGGACTGTACCTAAAAAGGCCTAATGTCCCCAAAAACGCTACTGTGTTGAAAAAGTGTCCCCAAACCCTCTATCTTGTGGTTTATTTGGAGACATGGTCATTTTGGGGACAAAAAATAAATAAACTTATATATTTATATATAGGCTGCGAAGGGTTTGGGGACACTTTTTCAACACAGTAGCGTTTTTGGGGACATTAGGCCTTTTAAGGTACAATCCCCGAAAAAGTCTCTATCTTGTGGTTTATTTGGAGACATGGTCATTTTAGGGACAAAAAATAAATAAACTTATTTCCCTGACTAGACATAATAAAATGACGATATTTTTAGTATCAGGATGAGACTTGGATGCTTCTGTGTATATCTTTCAAAAGGAATTCGATAACATCATATAAATGTCTAGTCAGGAAAATAAGTTTATTTATTTTTTGTCCCCAAAATGACCATGTCTCCCTCCATATAAACCACAAGATAGAGACTCTTTCGGGGACTGTACCTAAAAAGGCCTTTTGTCCCCAAAAACGCTACTGTGTTGAGAAAGTGTACAGTCCCCGAATATATATATATATATATATATATATATATATATATATAGAGATGTATATATATATATATATATATACTGTACACTTTCTCAACACAGTACCGTTTTTGGGGACAAAAGGCGTTTTTAGGTACAGTCCCCGAAAGAGTATATATCTTGTGGTTTATATGGAGGGAGACATGGTCATTTTGGGGACAAAAAATAAATAAACTTATTTTCCTGACTAGACATTTATATGATGTTATCGAATTCCTTTTGAAAGATATACACAGAAGCATCCAAGTCTCATCCTGATACTAAAAATATCGTCATTTTATTATGTCTAGTCAGGGAAATAAGTTTATTTATTTTTTGTCCCTAAAATGACCATGTCTCCAAATAAACCACAAGATAGAGACTTTTTCGGGGATTGTACCTTAAAAGGCCTAATGTCCCCAAAAACGCTACTGTGTTGAAAAAGTGTCCCCAAACCCTTCGCAGCCTATATATATATATATAAGTTTATTTATTTTTTGTCCCCAAAATGACCATGTGTCCAAATAAACCACAAGATAGAGGGTTTGGGGACACTTTTTCAACACAGTAGCGTTTTTGGGGACATTAGGCCTTTTTAGGTACAGTCCCCGAAAAAGTCTCTATCTTGTGGTTTATTTGGAGACATGGTCATTTTGGGGACAAAAAATAAATAAACTTATTTCCCTGACTAGACATAATAAAATGACGATATTTTTAGTATCAGGATGAGACTTGGATGCTTCTGTGTATATCTTTCAAACGGAATTCGATAACATCATATAAATTGCTTGGATTGTGTGTCAAATATAGCTTAACAAACAACGTCAGAAACAAGACTGTAGGTGTTATGGGTCATGAGATATTTGCACTCAGATGGACATGTGATTGATTTGACAAGGTTACCCTTGTATTTCTTGGGACTTGTATGCTCCTGCATCTATCTTTCAAACGGAATTTGATATCATCATCTAAATTGCTTGGATTGTGTGTCAAGGATAGCTTAACAAACAACGTAAGAAACAAGAGTGTAGATGTAATGGGTCATGAGATATTTGCACTCAGAGGAACATGTGATTGATTTGACAAGGTTACCCTTGTATTTCTTGGGTCTTGTATGTATATAGGCTGCGAAGGGTTTGGGACACTTTTTCAACACAGTAGCGTTTTGGGGACATTAGGCCTTTTTAGGTACAGTCCCCGAAAAAGTCTCTATCTTGTGGTTTATTTGGAGACATGGTCATTTTGGGGACAAAAAATAAATAAACTTATTTTCCTGACTAGACATAAGAAAATGACGATATTTTTAGTATCAGGATGAGACTTGGATGCTTCTGTGTATATCTTTCAAACGGAATTCGATAACATCATATAAATTGCTTGGATTGTGTGTCAAATATAGCTTAACAAACAACGTCAGAAACAAGACTGTAGGTGTTATGGGTCATGAGATATTTGCACTCAGATGGACATGTGATTGATTTGACAAGGTTACCCTTGTATTTCTTGGGACTTGTATGCTCCTGCATCTATCTTTGAAACGGAATTTGATATCATCGTCTAAATTGCAGGGATTATGTGTCAAATATAGTTTAACAAACAACATAAGAAACAAGATTGTAGATATTATGGTTCATGAGATCTCTCATATGAACTTGTAATGGATTTGGCAAAGCTTACCCTTGTATTTCTTGAGACTTGGCTGCTTCTGTACCTATCTTTCAAACGGAATTCGATATCAACATCTAAACTGCATGGATTGTGTGTCAAGGATAGCTTAACAAACAACGTAAGAAACAAGTCTGTAGATGTAATGGGTCATGAGATATTTGCCCCCATATCCAAGTCTCAAGAAATACAAGGGTAAGTTTTGTGAAACCCATTACATGGCCATATGGGAGCAAATATTTCATGACCCATTACATCTACACTCTTGTTTCTTAAGCTATCCTTGACACACAATCCAAGCAATTTAGATGATGATATCGATTTCCGTTTGAAAGATAGACGCAGAAGCATCCAAGTCTCATCCTGATACTAAAAATATCGCCCTTTTTCTTATGTCTAGTCAGGAAAATAAGTTTATTTACTTTTTGTCCACAAAATGACCATGTCTCCAAATAAACCACAAGATAGAGACTTTTTCGGGGACTGTACATAAAAGGACTAATGTCCCCAAAAACGCTACTGTGTTGAAAAAGTGTCCCCAAACCCTTCGCAGCCTATATACATACAAGTCCCAAGAAATACAAGGGTAACCTTTTCAAATCAATCACATGTCTATCTGTGTGCAAATATCACATGACCCATAACATCTACAGTCTTGTTTCTGACGTTGTTTGTTAAGCTATATTTGATACACAATCCAAGCAATTTATATGATGTTATCGAATTTCGTTTGAAAGATATACACAGAAGCATCCAAGTCTCATCCTGATACTAAAAATATCGTCCTTTTCTTATGCCTAGTCAGGAAAATAAGTTTATTTATTTTTTGTCCCCAAAATTACTATGTCTCCAAATAAACCACAAGATAGAGACTTTTTCGGGGACTGTACCTAAAAATGCCTAATGTCCCCTAAAACGCTACTGAGTTGAAAAAGTGTCCCCAAACTCTTCGCCTAATGTCCCCAAAAACGCTACTGTGTTGAAAAAGTGTCCCCAAACTCTTCGCAGCATATATATAAATATATATATATTTAAATATTTATATACTAGCAAAATGCCCGCTACTTCGTATGCGGAAAGCATATAAAAAACAAATAAACAATATAAAATATGGAAATGACAAACACTGAAAATTTGGTCGCACTAATACCAATTTTAATCAATATTTATTTTTATCTTAGTACTGTACGTACCCTTTAAGTTCTATTTTCAAAAAGATCAGCCGTATCTCACCCTTACACATTAACAGCGAGATCAACGTTGCACACCAATACACACCCTAACTCCAAAAAATAAAAATTCCAGCACTGTCCCTACACCCAAAAACAAATTGAGTACCATTAAATAATTTTCGTATACTTATGGTACGTATTTCGACGATATATCTCATCCATACACTGACATTAATACAAAATAATTACAGTAAATTCCATAATAATTACAGTATTTCCAAATCTCAAGATTCCAGCTGTATCCGTTCGTCCAATTCCAAATTGTACCAAACTTAGTATCAAGTCAAACTCTTCGTATCCATAAGTAAGATTTTCCAAAACTACCTCAATCCTTCACTTTAGTAGTAATCTTACTTCCAAATTTCAGGATTCAAACTCTATCCCTTAAACCAAATTAAAATTGTACAAAATTTAGAACAATTTAGAATTTTCGTACCAATTTTCAAAACTTCCTCAACGCAACAGGGCTACAATAATCATACTTTCAAATTGCAGGATTCCACCGCTATCCGTTCACCTACATACAAATTGTATTAAATTTAGTACCATAAGTTTGCTTTTTCAAAACAACCTGAATCCTACTCTTCGACTGTAATCGTAATTCCAAATTTCAGGATTCCAGCTCTATTAATTCACCAGAATCCAAATTGTATCAAATTTAGTACCATTTCATTCCCAAATTTTCAGGATTCCAGGTCTACACGTTCACCCAAATCTATATTGTACCATATTTAGTACTTCTACCCATACGTACGACTTTTCAAAATTTCCTCAATACTACACTCCTACAGTAATCTTAATTCCAACACTATCCGTTTACTAAAATTCAAATTGTACCAAATTTAGTGGTTTTCGTACCCATAAGTACGAATTTCCAAACTACCTCAATTCTACTGTCCGGCAGTAATCTTAGTTCCGTTCATCCAAATCCAAATTGTACCAAATTTAGTACCATTTAGTACTTTTCGTACCCAAAGGTACGAATTTCCAAAACTATCTCAATACTACACCCCTACAGTAATCTTAATTCAAAACTTTAGGATTCCATCTCTATCCGTTCACCCAAATCCAAATTTATTACTGCTCGTAATCATAAAAACGAACTTCCAAAACCATATCCTTATTTCAACGCCATTCCCCAACCTTGATTCCCATACCAAATTTGAAGATTCTAACTTTATCCATTAAAAATATGCAATTGGTACCAAATTTAGAAACTTTTAGTACTTTTCGTACACTTATAGGACGAGTTTCTAAATACCCTTTGGTACATCTTCCTAACTCTCCACCAATGACCACTCGTTCAAAATTTCAGAATTCTAGCTCTTCGCGTTTGCCTAATACAATGGATTCCATATTTAGTACACTTTAGTACTTTTCGTACCTTTCTACGACGAATTTCCAAAAACCCCTTTACAAAAAAACAAATTGTACCAAATTCTGTACAATTCGATTTTTCAAAACAACCTTAATCATTCACTTAAACAGTAACCATAATTCCAAATAACAGGATTCCAGCGCTATCCGTGCACTCAAATCCAAGTTGTACCATTTGGTACATTTCGTACCCATAAGTACGAATTTCAAAAACTACTTCCATCTCAATCTTATACTCCAACAGCAGTCTGACCGAATTCCAGGATTCCAAATTGTATCACAGGTAGTACCACTTAGTAATTTTCGTACCCTTACTACCTCAGTCCTACACTCCAATAGTTATCCTAATTTCAAATTTCAGGACTCAAACACTATCCGTCACCCAAATCCAAATTCTACTCTATAGCCTACCGCGAACGGGTTTCAAATTCTAACTCTTTCCGTTTACTAAAATTCATACTTTAAATTAAAATACTTAAAATTCAGGATTCCAGTTCTATCCGTTCACCCAAATCCAAATTGTAATAAATTTAGTACCATTTAGTACTATTCGTACACATAAATACGAATTTCCAAAATTTCCCCAATCCTATGCTCCAACAATAATCTAAATTTCAAATTTCAGGATTCCAGCTCTGTCCGTTCACTCGAATCCCTATTGTACCAAATTTAGTACTTTTCGAACACATAAGTACGACTTTCCAAAACCACCCTCATATCTCAGTCCTACACTTCACAGTAATCTTAATTCCAAATTTCAGGTTTCCAGCTACATACATACGTTCACCCAAATCCAAATTGCACTAAATTTAGTATCATTTAGTACTTTTCGTACCCATAAGTACGAATTTTCAAAACTACCTCAATTCTACACCCCACCAGTAATCCCAATTCCAAATTTCGAGATTCCAACTATATCCGTTCACCCAAATCCCCATTGTCCCAAATTTAGTACTTCTCATTAACATAAGTAAGAATTTCCAAAACTTCCCCAGTCCTACACTCCAACAGTAATATCAATTCCAAATTTCAGGAATCCAGCTCTATACGTTCACCCAAATCCAAATTGTACTAAATTTAGTACCATTTAGTACTTTTCGTACACTCAAGTTTCCAAAAACCGTTTGGTGCATATTTCTTACTCTTCATCAGTGATCCTCAGTCCAAATTTGAGGAATCAAACTCTATCCGTTCACCCAAATCGAAACTGTACCAAATTTAGTGCTATTTAGTATTTTTCGTACCCTATGTACGAATTTCCAAAACTTCCACAATACTAAACTCCACCAGTAATCTCAGTTCCAAATTTCGAGATTCCAGAGCTATCCGTTCACCCAAATACCCATTATACAAAATTTAGTTCCATTTAGTACTTTCCGTACACATAAGTACTAATTTCCAAAACCACCCTCATATCTCAATCCTACACTTCAACAGTAATATTAATTCCAAATTTCAGGTTTCCAGCTCTTTCCTTTCACCCAAATCTAAATTGTACTAAATTTAGTACCATTTAGTACTATTCGTACACATAAATACGAATTTCCAAAATTTCCCCAATCCTATGTTCCAACAATAATCTCAATTTCAAATTTCAGGATTCCAGCTCTGTCCGTTCACTCGAATCCCTATTGTACCAAATTTAGTACTTTTCGAACACATAAGTACGAATTTCCAAAACAACCCTCATATCTCAGTCCTACACTTCACAGTAATCTTAATTCCAAATTTCAGGTTTCCAGCTACATACATACGTTCACCCAAATCCAAATTGCACTAAATTTAGTACCATTTAGTACTTTTCGTACCCATAAGTACGAATTTTCAAAACTACCTCAATCCTACACCCCACCAGTAATCTCAATTCCAAATTTCGAGATTCCAGCTTTTATCCGTTCACCCAAATCCCCATTGTATCAAATTTAGTACCATTTAGTACTTTTCATACACATAAGTACGAATTTCCAAAAGTTCTTCAATCCTACACTCCAACAGTAATCTCAATTCCAAATATCAGGATTCCAGCTCTATCCGTTCACCCAAATCCCTATTGTACCAAATTTAGTACTATTTAGTACTTTTCGTACACATAAGTACTAATTTCCAAAACTACCCTCATATCTCAATCCTACACTTTAACAGTAATATTAATTCCAAATTTCAGGTTTCCAGCTCTATCCGTTCATTCAAATCCAAATTGTACTAAATTTAGTACCATTTAGTACTTTTCGTACCCATAAGTACGAATTTTCAAAACTACCTCAATCCTACACCCCACCTGTAATCTCAATTCCAAATATCGAGATTCCAGCTATTATCCGTTCACCCAAATCCCCATTGTATCAAATTTAGTACCTTTTAGTACTTTTCATACACATAAGCACGAATTTCCAAAACTACCACAATCCTACACTACAACAGTAACCTTAATTCCAAATTTCAGGTTTCCAGCTCTTTACGTTCACCCAAATCTAAATTGTACTAAATTTAGTACCATTTAATACTTTTCGTACACATGATTGGTAATTTTCCAAACCATTTCCTTTTAGAAGCACCACTTCCCAACCTTGATTTCCATACCAAATTCCTATATTCCTGGGGCCTATTATTGATTTCATTAATTAGTTATCGATTTCTTCAAATTACAGATTTTGAAATTGAATAGTTATGACTGTACATCTCCATATACGATAAAATTCTTAATTGCAAATAAATAGTGGTAGTATGCACAATTTTATTGCACTTTCATTGATTTGCAAACATTTAGTTATTCACGACATCTGTTGCAATGGAAGATAACAAATGTCTTGTCTTTCTATTATTTAGTGGTTTACGGTAAAATAAGTGCGCCTAGAAGTAAACTACAAAATTTGAAATTATGTGTGATCGTTTACGGTATCATGAAGTTATAGCATTGTTAATTTGACACATATCTTGCAGAGGGCCAACTAAGTGCATAAGTACGTAATAATAATGAAAAATAAGGATTTTTGTTGTTGTTATTTTTTGTGGTTCCAGGACGAATTTTCTAAAACCCGGCCTTATCTCGCACATTTGCATCAACAGTGACCCACTGGTAAAATTTCAAGCTCCTAGCTTTAGCCGTTTTGGCTGGGCGTTGATGATGAGTCAGTCAGTCAGTCAGTCAATCACTTATCACCAAGCTCATTTATATATATAGATATATAGTAAGAATTTCCAAAACTTCCCCAGTCCTACACTCCAACAGTAATATCAATTCCAAATTTCAGGAATCCAGCTCTATACGTTCACCCAAATCCAAATTGTACTAAATTTAGTACCATTTAGTACTTTTCGTACACTCAAGTTTCCAAAAACCGTTTGGTGCATATTTCTTACTCTTCATCAGTGATCCTCAGTCCAAATTTGAGGAATCAAACTCTATCCGTTCACCCAAATCGAAACTGTACCAAATTTAGTGCTATTTAGTATTTTTCGTACCCTATGTACGAATTTCCAAAACTTCCACAATACTAAACTCCACCAGTAATCTCAGTTCCAAATTTCGAGATTCCAGAGCTATCCGTTCACCCAAATACCCATTATACAAAATTTAGTTCCATTTAGTACTTTCCGTACACATAAGTACTAATTTCCAAAACCACCCTCATATCTCAATCCTACACTTCAACAGTAATATTAATTCCAAATTTCAGGTTTCCAGCTCTTTCCTTTCACCCAAATCTAAATTGTACTAAATTTAGTACCATTTAGTACTATTCGTACACATAAATACGAATTTCCAAAATTTCCCCAATCCTATGTTCCAACAATAATCTCAATTTCAAATTTCAGGATTCCAGCTCTGTCCGTTCACTCGAATCCCTATTGTACCAAATTTAGTACTTTTCGAACACATAAGTACGAATTTCCAAAACAACCCTCATATCTCAGTCCTACACTTCACAGTAATCTTAATTCCAAATTTCAGGTTTCCAGCTACATACATACGTTCACCCAAATCCAAATTGCACTAAATTTAGTACCATTTAGTACTTTTCGTACCCATAAGTACGAATTTTCAAAACTACCTCAATCCTACACCCCACCAGTAATCTCAATTCCAAATTTCGAGATTCCAGCTTTTATCCGTTCACCCAAATCCCCATTGTATCAAATTTAGTACCATTTAGTACTTTTCATACACATAAGTACGAATTTCCAAAAGTTCTTCAATCCTACACTCCAACAGTAATCTCAATTCCAAATATCAGGATTCCAGCTCTATCCGTTCACCCAAATCCCTATTGTACCAAATTTAGTACTATTTAGTACTTTTCGTACACATAAGTACTAATTTCCAAAACTACCCTCATATCTCAATCCTACACTTTAACAGTAATATTAATTCCAAATTTCAGGTTTCCAGCTCTATCCGTTCATTCAAATCCAAATTGTACTAAATTTAGTACCATTTAGTACTTTTCGTACCCATAAGTACGAATTTTCAAAACTACCTCAATCCTACACCCCACCTGTAATCTCAATTCCAAATATCGAGATTCCAGCTATTATCCGTTCACCCAAATCCCCATTGTATCAAATTTAGTACCTTTTAGTACTTTTCATACACATAAGCACGAATTTCCAAAACTACCCTCATATCACAATCCTACACTACAACAGTAACCTTAATTCCAAATTTCAGGTTTCCAGCTCTTTACGTTCACCCAAATCTAAATTGTACTAAATTTAGTACCATTTAATACTTTTCGTACACATGATTGGTAATTTTCCAAACCATTTCCTTTTAGAAGCACCACTTCCCAACCTTGATTTCCATACCAAATTCCTATATTCCTGGGGCCTATTATTGATTTCATTAATTAGTTATCGATTTCTTCAAATTACAGATTTTGAAATTGAATAGTTATGACTGTACATCTCCATATACGATAAAATTCTTAATTGCAAATAAATAGTGGTAGTATGCACAATTTTATTGCACTTTCATTGATTTGCAAACATTTAGTTATTCACGACATCTGTTGCAATGGAAGATAACAAATGTCTTGTCTTTCTATTATTTAGTGGTTTACGGTAAAATAAGTGCGCCTAGAAGTAAACTACAAAATTTGAAATTATGTGTGATCGTTTACGGTATCATGAAGTTATAGCATTGTTAATTTGACACATATCTTGCAGAGGGCCAACTAAGTGCATAAGTACGTAATAATAATGAAAAATAAGGATTTTTGTTGTTGTTATTTTTTGTGGTTCCAGGACGAATTTTCTAAAACCCGGCCTTATCTCGCACATTTGCATCAACAGTGACCCACTGGTAAAATTTCAAGCTCCTAGCTTTAGCCGTTTTGGCTGGGCGTTGATGATGAGTCAGTCAGTCAGTCAGTCAGTCAGTATATATATATATATATATATATATATATATAAATATATATTTATATATATGCTGCGAAGGGTTTGGGGACACTTTTTCAACACAGCAGCGTTTTTGGGGACATTAGGCCTTTGTAGATACAGTCCCCGAAAAAGTCTATATCTTGTGGTTTATTTGGAGACATGGTCATTTTGGGGACAAAAATTAAATAAACTTATTTTCCTGACTAGACATAATAAAATGACGATATTTTTAGTATCAGGATGAGACTTGGATTCTTCTCTGTATATCTTTCACACGGAATTCGATAACATCATATAAATTGCTTGGATTGTGTGTCAAATATAGCTTAACAAACAACGTCAGAAACAAGACTGTAGATGTTATGGGTCATGAGATATTTGCACTCAGATGGACGTGTGATTGATATGACAAGGTTACCCTTGTATTTCTTGGGACTTGTATGCTCCTGCATCTATTTTCGAAACGGAATTTGATATCATCGTCCAAATTGCATGGATTGTGTGTCAAAGAAAGTTTAACAAACAACATACGAAAAAAGATTGTAGATGTTATGGGTCATGAGATATTAGCTTTCATATGAACTTGTAATGGATTTGGCAAAGCTTACCCTTGTATTTCTTGAGACTTGGCTGCTTCTGTACCTATCTTTCAAACGGAATTCGATATCATCATCTAAATGGCATGGATTGTGTGTCAAGGATAGCTTAACAAACAACGTAACAAACAAGTCTGTAGATGTAATGGGTCATGAGATATTTGCCCCCATATCCAAGTCGCAAGAAATACATGGGTAAGTTTTGTCAAACCCATTACATGTCCATATGGGAGCAAATATTTCTTGACCCATTACATCTACATTCTTGTTTCCTACGTTGTTTGTTAAGCTATCCTTGACACACAATCCAAGCAATTTAGATGATGATATCGAATTCCGTTTGAAAGATAGACGCAGAAGCATACAAGTCTCATCCTGATACTAAAAATATCGTCCTTTTTTATGTCTAGTCAGGAAAAGAAGTTTATTTATTTTTTGGCCCCAAAATGACCATGTCTCCAAATAAACCACAAGGTAGAGAATTTTTCGGGGACTGTACCTAAAAGGCCTAATGTCCCCAAAAACGGTACTGTATTGAAAAAGTTTCCCCAAACCCTTCGCAGCCTATATATATATATATATATATATATAAGTTTATTTATTTTTTGTCCCCAAAATTACCATGTGTCCAAATAAACCACAAGATAGAGACTTTTTCGGGGACTGTACCTAAAAAGGCCTAATGTCCCCAAAAACGCTACTGTGTTGAAAAAGTGTCCCCAAACCCTTCGCAGCCTATATATAATATATGGTTATATATATATATATATATATATATATACAGTCCCCGAAAAAGTCTCTATCTTGTGGTTTATTTGTAGACATGGTAATTTTTGGGACAAAAAATAAATAAATATATATATATACTAGCTGAACCCGGTGCGCTTTGCTGCCCCGACTACGATAAAATATAATGGAATGCCATAATTATTTTAACGTTTTTTATATTTTAACGAATAAATATAGGAGTCATGAAGGCGTTATATACCTATTCAGGGTTGTTATGGAGCTACTATGGTATTTTTGTATGTTTCAGGAGGTAACACTCCTCCGAAAGCCTTTCGGCCTCTAAGTATTCCTAATATATACCATAATAAAACATAAATCTTAAGAAGTCTCTCAAAGACATGATACTTAATAGCTGTAGCCTTGGCCAATTCCTTCCCGACTATAAGTACTTCTGTAAATAATGATGACTTTTACTGACTGCTAAGTCTTCAAAATTTCATTGAAATTGAACATACGTAACAAACACATATGGGTAGCTATATTCCTATATGAACCGCTCTCGATATAAATCGTCAAATTTATTTTTAGACCAAATCCCGTCTCACATTTATATTTTGTGCATAAAATACAGAAAATCAGCCGAAAATATATATGGGACCTATATTCAAATCTGAACCGATTTCGATATAATTTGTCCCATTTATTTCTAGAACGAATTGCGTCACGCTTTCCAAATTTCACTGAAATTGGACATATGTAGTGTGTCCAAATCTGAACCGGTCTCGATGTAATTTGGCACATTTATTTTTGGAACAAATTCCGTCAGACATCCCAAATTTCAGCGACAAATACAGAAAATCGGCCTAAAATATAGATAGGAGCAATATCCAAATCTGAACAGATTTCGATATGATTTGGCACATTTATGTCTAGACCAAATCCCGTTACGTATTCCAAATTTCACCGAAATTGGACATAAACAGCGAGTTTGGTGCATAAAATACAGGAAATCGGCCGAAAATATATACAGGCGCTATATCCAAATCTGAACCGATCTCTGTATAATTTAGCACATTTATTTCTAGAACGAATTCGGTCAGACCCTCCAAATTTCAGCGATATTGAACATATATAGCGTGTTTGGTGCATCAAATGTGAAAAATCGGCCGAAAATATATATTGGAGATATATCCAAATCTGAACCGTTTTCGATATATTTAGGCACATTTATGCCTAGACCAAATTCCGTTACACATTCCAAATGTCAGCGAAATTGGACATATTTAGCGTGTTTGGTGCATCAAATGCTGAAAATCAGCCGAAAATATATATGGGAGCTATATCCAAATCTTAACCGATTTCGATATAATTCGGCACATTTATGTCTAGACCAAGTTCTGTAACACATTCCAAATTTCAGCGACATTGGACATATAAAGCGTGCTTGGTGCATAAAATACAGGAAATCGGCCGAAAATATATATGGGAGCTATATTCAATTCTGAACCGATCTCTATATAATTTGGCACATTTATTTTTGGAACAAATTCCGTTAGACATCCCAAATATCAGCGACATTGGACACATATAGCGTGTTTGATGCATCAAATACAGAAAATCGGCCGAAAATATATACAGGAGCAATATCCAAATCTAACCGATTTCGAGATAATTTGGCACATTTATTTCTAAACCAAGTTCTGTAACACGTTCCAAATTTCAGCGAAATTGGACATATATATCGTGCTTGGTGCATAAAATACAGCAAATCGGCCGAAAATATATATTCGAGCTATATTCAAATCTGAACCGATCTCGATATAATTTAGCGCATTTATTTCTAGAACAAATTCCGTCAGACCCTCCAAATTTCAGCGAAATTGGACATATATAGCGTCTTTGGTGCATCAAATGTGGAAAATCGGCCTAAAATACTATATATTGAAGCTATATCCAAATATGAACCGATTTCGATATAATTCGGCACATTTATGTCTACACCAAATTCCGTTACACATTCCAAATTTCAGCGAAATTGGACATATATATCGAGTTTGGGGCATAAAATACAGGAAATCGGCCGAAAATATATACAGGAGCTATATCCAAATCTAACCGATTTCGAGATAATTTGGCACATTTATTTCTAAACCAAGTTCTGTAACACATTCCAAATTTCAGTGAATTTGGACATATATAGCGTGTTTGGTGCATCAAATGCGGAAAATCGGCCGAAAATATATATGGGAGCTACATCCAAATCTGAACCAATTTCGATATAATTTGGCACATGTGATTCTAGATCAAGTTTAGTCACACGTTCCAAATTTTATTGAAATTGGATATAAATAGCGTGTTTGGTGCCTCAAATACATGAAATCGGCAGAAAATATATATAGGAACTATATCCAAATCTGAACCGATTTCGATATAAATTGGCACATATATTTCTAGTCCAATATCCATCACACATTCTAAATTTCAGCGAAATTGGACATATATATCGTGTTTGGTGCATAAAATAAGGAAATCGGCCGAAAATATATGTATATGGAAGCTATATCCAAATCTGAACCGATTTTGATATAATTCGGCACGTTTATTTCCAGACCAAGTTCCGTCACTCATTCTAAATTTCAGCGAAATTGGACATATATATCGTGTTTGGTGCATAAAATAAAGAAATCGGCTTAAAATATATGTATGTGAGAGCTATATCCAAATCTGAACCGATTTGAATATAATTAGGTAAATTTATTTCTACATCAAATTCCGTCACACATACAAAATTTGGAGATTGTATCTGTAATAGTTCTAAAGATATTTGCATACAAAATCTAAATTTTTTGGAGGTACCTCCGGTTTTGATGCTATATCTCCAGTCTCCAGATCAACGCGAAATTTCAAAAAATTATATAGCCTATTTTCATTCCAGGCCATGTAGCAATGTACCCTAAACATTTCAGTAAGATCTGTTCAGCGGTTTTCGAGTCTATAAGGCACAAACAAACGAACAAACAAACAAACGTACAAACAAATTTCAATTTTATATATATAGATATATATATATATATATATATATATATATATATATATATTTATATATATATGCTGCGAAGGGTTTGGGAACACTTTTTTTGGGGACACTAGGCCTTTTTAGGTACAGTCCCCGAAAAAGTCTCTATCTTGTGGTTTATTTGGAGACATGGTAATTTTTGGGACAAAAAATAAATAAATATATATATATATATATATATATATATATATATATATATATATATATATATATATATATATATAAATATATATATTTATATATATGCTGCGAAGAGTTTGGGGACACTTTTTCAACACAGTAGCGTTTTTGGGGACATTAGGCGAAGAGTTTGGGGACACTTTTTCAACTCAGTAGCGTTTTTGGGGACACTAGGCCATGGTAATTTTGGGGACAAAAAATAAACAAACTTATTTTCCTGACTAGACATAAGAAAAGGACGATATTTTTAGTATCAGGATGATACTTGGATGCTTCTGTGTATATCTTTCAAACGAAATTCGATAACATCATATAAATTGCTTGGATTGTGTATCAAATATAGCTTAACAAACAACGTCAGAAACAAGACTGTAGATGTTATGGGTCATGTGATATTAGCTTTCTTGAAACTTGGCTGCTTCTGCACCTATCTTTCAAACGGAATTCGATATCATCATCTAAATGGCATGGATTGTGTGTCAAGGATAGCTTAACAAACAACGTAACAAACAAGTCTGTAGATGTAATGGGTCATGAGATATTTGCCCCCATATCCAAGTCGCATGAAATACATGAGTAAGTTTTGTCAACCCCATTACATGGCCATATGGGAGTAAATATTTCATGACCCATTACATCTACACTCTTGTTTCTTACGTTGTTTGTTAAGCTATCCTTGACACACAATCCAAGCAATTTAGATGATGATATTGAACTCCGTTTGAAAGATAGACGCAGAAGCATACAAGTCTCATCCTGATACTAAAAATATCGTCCTTTTTTATGTCTAGTCAGGAAAACAAGTTTATTTATTTTTTGGCCCCAAAATGACCATGTCTCCAAATAAACCACAAGGTAGAGACTTTTTCGGGGACTGTACCTAAAAGGCCTAATGTCCCCAAAAACGCTACTGTGTTGAAAAAGTGTCCCCAAACCCTTCGCAGCCTAAATATATATATAAGTTTATTTAATTTTTGTCCCCAAAATGACCATGTCTCCAAATAAACCACAAGATATAGACTTTTTCGGGGACTGTATCTACAAAGGCCTAATGTCCCCAAAAACGCTGCTGTGTTGAAAAAGTGTCCCCAAACCCTTCGCAGCATATATATAAATATATATATATATATATATATATATATATAGAAATATATAAATATATATATTTATATATATGCTGCGAAGAGTTTGGGGACACTTTTTCAACACAGTAGCGTTTTTGGGGACATTAGGCGAAGAGTTTGGGGACACTTTTTCAACTCAGTAGCGTTTTTGGGGACATTAGGCATTTTTAGGTACAGTCCCCGAAAAAGTCTCTATCTTGTGGTTTATTTGGAGACATAGTAATTTTGGGGACAAAAAATAAATAAACTTATTTTCCTGACTAGGCATAAGAAAAGGACGATATTTTTAGTATCAGGATGAGACTTGGATGCTTCTGTGTATATCTTTCAAACGAAATTCGATAACATCATATAAATTGCTTGGATTGTGTATCAAATATAGCTTAACAAACAACGTCAGAAACAAGACTGTATATGTTATGGGTCATGTGATATTTGCACACAGAGAGACATGTGATTGATTTGAAAAGGTTACCCTTGTATTTCTTGGGACTTGTATGTATATAGGCTGCGAAGGGTTTGGGGGACACTTTTTCAACACAGTAGCGTTTTTGGGGACATTAGTCCTTTTATGTACAGTCCCCGAAAAAGTCTCTATCTTGTGGTTTATTTGGAGACATGGTCATTTTGTGGACAAAAAGTAAATAAACTTATTTTCTGACTAGACATAAGAAAAAGGGCGATATTTTTAGTATCAGGATGAGACTTGGATGCTTCTGCGTCTATCTTTCAAACGGAAATCGATATCATCATCTAAATTGCTTGGATTGTGTGTCAAGGATAGCTTAAGAAACAAGAGTGTAGATGTAATGGGTCATGAAATATTTGCTCCCATATGGCCATGTAATGGGTTTCACAAAACTTACCCTTGTATTCTTGAGACTTGGATATGGGGGCAAATATCTCATGACCCATTACATCTACAGACTTGTTTCTTACGTTGTTAATCTATCCTTGACACACAATCCATGCAATTTAGATGTTGATATCGAATTCCGTTTGAAAGATAGGTACAGAAGCAGCCAAGTCTCAAGAAATACAAGGGTAAGCTTTGCCAAATCCATTACAAGTTCATATGAGAGATCTCATGACCCATAATATCTACAATCTTGTTTCTTATGTTGTTTGTTAAACTATCTTTGACACATAATCCCTTCAATTTAGACGATGATATCAAATTTCCGTTTCGAAGATAGATGCAGGAGCATACAAGTCCCAAGAAATACAAGGGTAACCTTGTCAAATCAATCACATGTCCATCTGAGTGCAAATATCTCATGACCCATAACACCTACAGTCTTGTTTCTGACGTTGTTGTTTAAGCTATATTTGACACACATCCAAGCAATTTATATGATGTTATCGAATTCCGTTTGAAAGATATACACAGAAGCATCCAAGTCTCATCCTGATACTAAAAATATCGTCATTTTCTTATGTCTAGTCAGGAAAATAAGTTTATTTATTTTTTGTCCCCAAAATGACCATGTCTCCAAATAAACCACAAGATAGAGACTTTTTCGGGGGACTGTACCTAAAAAGGCCTAATGTCCCCAAAACGCTACTGTGTTGAAAAAGTGTCCCAAACCCTTCGCAGCCTATATACATACAAGACCCAAGAAATACAAGGGTAACCTTGTCAAATCAATCACATGTTCCTCTGAGTGCAAATATCTCATGACCCATTACATCTACACTCTTGTTTCTTACGTTGTTTGTTAAGCTATCCTTGACACACAATCCAAGCAATTTAGATGATGATATAAAATTCCGTTTGAAAGATATACGCAGAAGCATCCAAGTCTCATCCTGATACTAAAAATATCGTCCTTTTCTTATGTCTAGTCAGAAAAATAAGTTTATTTATTTTTTGTCCGCAAAATGACCATGTCTCCAAATAAACCACAAGATAGAGACTTTTCGGGGACTGTACCTAAAAAAGGCCTAATGTCCCCAAAAACGCTACTGTGTTGAAAAAGTGTCCCCAAACCCTCTATCTTGTGGTTTATTTTGGAGACATGGTCATTTTGGGGACAAAAAATAAATAAACTTATATATCTAGGCTCCGCAGGTTTGGACACTTTTTCAACACACAGTAGCGTTTTTGGGACATTAGGCCTTTTTAAGGTACAATCCCCGAAAAAGTCTCTATCTTGTGTTTATTTGGAGACATGGTCATTTTAGGACAAAAAATAAATAAACTTATTTCCCTGACTAGACATAATAAAATGACGATATTTTTAGTATCAGGATGAGACTTGGATGCTTCTGTGTATATCTTTCAAAAGGAATTCGATAACATCATATAAATGTCTAGTCAGGAAAATAAGTTTATTTATTTTTGTCCCCAAAATGACCATGTCTCCCTCCATATAAAACCACAAGATAGAGACTCTTTCGGGGACTGTACCTAAAAAGGCCTTTTGTCCCCAAAAACGCTACTGTGTTGAGAAAGTGTACAGTCCCCGAATATATATATATATATATATATATATATATATATATATCTCTGTATATATATATATATATAGATATATATATATATATATATATATATATATATATATATATATATAAAGGCCTTTTGTCCCCAAAAACGCTACTGTGTTGAGAAAGTGTACAGTCCCCGAATATATATATATATATATATATATATATATATATATATATATATATATATATATATATATATATATATATTCGGGGACTGTACACTTTCTCAACACAGTAGCGTTTTTGGGGACAAAAGGCCATTTTATATATATATATATATATATATATATATATATATATATTCGGGGACTGTACACTTTCTCAACACAGTAGCGTTTTTGGGGACAAAAGGCCTTTTTAGGTACAGTCCCCGAAAGAGTCTCTATCTTGTGGTTTATATGGAGGGAGACATGGTCATTTTGGGGACAAAAAATAAATAAACTTATTTTCCTGACTAGACATTTATATGATGTTATCGAATTCCTTTTTGAAGATATACACAAAGCATTCAAGTCTCATCCTGATACTAAAAATATCGTCATTTTATTATGTCTAGTCAGGGAAATAAGTTTATTTATTTTTTGTCCCTAAAATGACCATGTCTCAAATAAAACCACAAGATAGAGACTTTTTCGGGGATTGTACCTTAAAAAGCCTAATGTCCCCAAAAACGCTACTGTGTTGAAAAAGTGTCCCAAACCCTTCGCAGCCTATATATATATATATATAAGTTTTTTATTTTTTGTCCCCAAAATGACCATGTCTCCAAATAAACCCCAAGATAGAGGGTTTGGGGACACTTTTTCAACACAGTAGCGTTTTTGGGGACATTAGGCCTTTTTAGGTACAGTCCCCCGAAAAAGTCTCTATCTTGTGGTTTATTTGGAGACATGGTCATTTTGGGGACAAAAAATAATAAACTTATTTTTCTGACTAGACATAAGAAAAAGGACGATATTTTTAGTATCAGGATGAGACTTGGATGCTTCTGCGTATATCTTTCAACGGAATTTGATATCATCATCTAAATTGCTTGGATTGTGTGTCAAGGATAGCTTTAACAAACAACGTAAGAAACAAGAGTGTAGATGTAATGGGTCATGAGATATTTGCACTCAGAGGAACATGTGATTGATTTGACAAGGTTACCCTTGTATTTCTTGGGTCTTGTATGTATATAGGCTGCGAAGGGTTTGGGACACTTTTTCAACACAGTAGCGTTTTGGGGACATTAGGCCTTTTTAGGTACAGTCCACGAAAAAAGTCTCTATCTTGTGGTTTATTTGGAGACATGGTCATTTTGGGGACAAAAAATAAATAAACTTATTTTCCTGACTAGACATAAGAAAATGACGATATTTTTAGTATCAGGATGAGACTTGGATGCTTCTGTGTATATCTTTCAAACGGAATTCGATAACATCATATAAATTGCTTGGATTGTGTGTCAAATATAGCTTAACAAACAACGTCAGAAACAAGACTGTAGGTGTTATGGGTCATGAGATATTTGCACTCAGATGGACATGTGATTGATTTGACAAGGTTACCCTTGTATTTCTTGGGACTTGTATGCTCCTGCATCTATCTTCGAAACGGAATTTGATATCATCGTCCAAATTGCAGGGATTATGTGTCAAAGATAGTTTAACAAACAACATAAGAAACAAGATTGTAGATATTATGGGTCATGAGATCTCTCATATGAACTTGTAATGGATTTGGCTTACCCTTGTATTTCTTGAGACTTGGCTGCTTCTGTACCTATCTTTCAAACGGGATTCGATATCAACATCTAAATTGCATGGATTGTGTGTCAAGGATAGCTTAACAAACAACGTAAGAAACAAGTCTGTAGATGTAATGGGTCATGAGATATTTGCCCCCATATCCAAGTCTCAAGAAATACAAGGGTAAGTTTTGTGAAACCCATTACATGGCCATATGGGAGCATATATTTCATGACCCATTACATCTACACTCTTGTTTCTTAAGCTTTCCTTGACACACAATCCAAGCAATTTAGATGATGATATCGATTTCCGTTTGAAAGATAGACGCAGAAGCATCCAAGTCTCATCCTGATACTAAAAATATCGCCCTTTTTCTTATGTCTAGTCAGGAAAATAAGTTTATTTACTTTTTGTCCACAAAATGACCATGTCTCCAAATAAACCACAAGATAGAGACTTTTTCGGGGACTGTACATAAAAGGACTAATGTCCCCAAAAACGCTACTGTGTTGAAAAAGTGTCCCCAAACCCTTCGCAGCCTATATACATACAAGTCCCAAGAAATACAAGGGTAACCTTTTCAAATCAATCACATGTCTATCTGTGTGCAAATATCACATGACCCATAACATCTACAGTCTTGTTTCTGACGTTGTTTGTTAAGCTATATTTGATACACAATCCAAGCAATTTATATGATGTTATCGAATTTCGTTTGAAAGATATACACAGAAGCATCCAAGTCTCATCCTGATACTAAAAATATCGTCCTTTTCTTATGCCTAGTCAGGAAAATAAGTTTATTTATTTTTTGTCCCCAAAATTACTATGTCTCCAAATAAACCACAAGATAGAGACTTTTTCGGGGACTGTACCTAAAAATGCCTAATGTCCCCAAAAACGCTACTGAGTTGAAAAAGTGTCCCCAAACTCTTCGCCTAATGTCCCCAAACACGCTACTGTGTGGAAAAAGTGTCCCCAAACTCTTCGCAGCATATATATAAATATATATATATTTATAAATTTCTATATATATATATACATATATATATATATATATATATATATATATATATATTTATATATATGCTGCGAAGGGTTTGGGGACACTTTTTCAACACAGCAGCGTTTTTGGGGACATTAGGCCTTTGTAGATACAGTCCCCGAAAAAGTCTATATCTTGTGGTTTATTTGGAGACATGGTCATTTTGGGGACAAAAATTAAATAAACTTATATATATATCTATATTTAGGCTGCGAAGGGTTTGGGGACACTTTTTCAACACAGTAGCCTTTTTTGGGGACATTAGGCCTTTTAGGTACAGTCCCCGAAAAAGTCTCTACCTTGTGGTTTATTTGGAGACATGGTCATTTTGGGGCCAAAAAATAAATAAACTTATTTTCCTGACTAGACATAAAAAAGGACGATATTTTTAGTATCAGGATGAGACTTGTATGCTTCTGCGTCTATCTTTCAAACGGAATTCAATATCATCATCTAAATTGCTTGGATTGTGTGTCAAGGATAGCTTAACAAACAACGTAAGAAACAAGAGTGTAGATGTAATGGGTCATGAAATATTTGCTCCCATATGGCCATGTAATGGGGTTGACAAAACTTACTCATGTATTTCATGCGACTTGGATATGGGGGCAAATATCTCATGACCCATTACATCTACAGATGTGTTTGTTACGTTGTTTGTTAAGCTATCCTTGACACACAATCCATGCCATTTAGATGATGATATCGAATTCCGTTTGAAAGATAGGTGCAGAAGCATATATATATATATATATATATTATATATAGGCTGCGAAGGGTTTGGGGAAACTTTTTCAACAAAGTACCGTTTTTGGGGACATTAGGCCTTTTAGGTACAGTCCCCGAAAAAGTCTCTACTTTGTGGTTTATTTGGAGACATGGTCATTTTGGGGCCAAAAAATAAATAAACTTATTTTCCTGACTAGACATAAAAAAGGACGATATTTTTAGTATCAGGATGAGACTTGTATGCTTCTGCGTCTATCTTTCAAACGGAATTTGATATCATCATCTAAATCGTTTGGATTGTGTGTCAAGGATAGCTTAACAAACAACGTAAGAAACAAGAATGTAGATGTAATGGGTCATGAAATATTTGCTCCCATATGGCCATGTAATGGGTTTGACAAAACTTACCCATGTATTTCTTGCGACTTGGATATTGGTGCAAATATCTCATGACCCATTACATCTACAGGCTTGTTTGTTACGTTGTTTGTTAAGCTATCCTTGACACACAATTCATGCCATTTAGATGATGATATCGAATTCCGTTTGAAAGATAGGTACAGAAGCAGCCAAGTCTCAAGAAATACAAGGGTAAGCTTTGCCAAATCCATTACAAGTTCATATGAAAGCTAATATCTCATGACCCATAACATCTACAATCTTTTTTCGTATGTTGTTTGTTAAACTTTCTTTGACACACAATCCATGCAATTTGGACGATGATATCAAATTCCGTTTCGAAGATAGATGCAGGAGCATACAAGTCCCAAGGAATACAAGGGTAACCTTGTCAAATCAATCACATGTCCATCTGAGTGCAAATATCTCATGACCCATAACATCTACAGTCTTGTTTCTGACGTTGTTTGTTAAGCTATATTTGACACACAATCCAAGCAATTTATATGATGTTATCGAATTCCGTGTGAAAGATATACAGAGAAGAATCCAAGTCTCATCCTGATACTAAAAATATCGTCATTTTATTATGTCTAGTCAGGGAAATAAGTTTATTTATTTTTTGTCCCTAAAATGACCATGTCTCCAAATAAACCTCAAGATAGAGACTTTTTCGGGGACTGTACCTAAAAAGGCCTAATGTCCCCAAAAACGCTACTGTGTTGAAAAAGTGTCCCCCAAACACTTCGCAGCCTATATATATATAAGTTTATTTATTTTTTGTCCCCAAAATGACCATGTCTCCAAATAAACCACAAGATAGAGGGTTTGGGGACACTTTTTCAACACAGTAGCGTTTTTGGGGACATTAGGCCTTTTTAGGTACAGTCCCCGAAAAAGTCTCTATCTTGTGGTTTATTTGGAGACATGGTCATTTTGGGGACAAAAAATAAATAAACTTATTTTTCTGACTAGACATAAGAAAAAGGACGATATTTTTAGTATCAGGATGAGACTTGGATGCTTCTGCGTCTATCTTTCAAACGGAATTTGATATCATCATCTAAATTGCTTGGATTGTGTGTCAAGGATAGCTTAACAAACAACGTAAGAAACAAGAGTGTAGATGTAATGGGTCATGAGATATTTGCACTCAGATGGACATGTGATTGATTTGACAAGGTTACCCTTGTATTTCTTGGGTCTTGTATGTATATAGGCTGCGAAGGGTTTGGGGACACTTTTTCAACACAGTAGCGTTTTGGGGACATTAGGCCTTTGTAGGTACAGTCCCCAAAAAAGTCTCTATCTTGTGGTTTATTTGGAGACATGGTCATTTTGGGGACAAAAAAAAAAACTTATTTTCCTGACTAGACATAAGAAAATGACGATATTTTTAGTATCAGGATGAGACTTGGATGCTTCTGTGTATATCTTTCAAACGGAATTCGATAACATCATATAAATTGCTTGGATTGTGTGTCAAAGATAGTTTAACAAACAACATGAGAAACAAGATTGTAGATATTATGGGTCATGAGATATTTGCTCTCATATGAACTTGTAATGGATTTGGCAAAGCTTACCCTTGTATTTTTTTTGAGACTTGGCTGCTTCTGTACCTATCTTTCAAACGGAATTCGATATCAACATATAAATTGCATGGATTGTGCGTCAAGGATAACTTAACAAACAACGTAAGAAACAAGTCTGTAGATGTAATGGGTCATGAGATATTTGCCCCCATATCCAAGTCTCAAGAAATACAAGGGTAAGTTTTGTGAAACCCATTACATGGCCATATGGGAGCAAATATTTTATGACCCATTACATCTACACTCTTGTTTCTTACATTGTTTGTTAAGCTATCCTTGACACACAATCCAATCAATTTAGATGATGATATCGATTTCGTTTGAAAGATAGACGCAAAAGCATCCAAGTCTCATCCTGATACTAAAGATATCGTCCTTTTTCTTATGTCTAGTCAGGAAAATAAGTTTATTTACTTTTTGTCCACAAAATGAGCATGTCTCTAAATAAACCACAAGATAGAGACTTTTTCGGGGACTGTACATAAAAGGACTAATGTCCCCACAAACGCTACTGTGTTGAAAAAGTGTCCCTAAACCCTTCGCAGCCTATATATATACATACAAGTCCCAAAAAATACAAGGGTAACCTTGTTAAATCAATCACATGTCCATCTGAGTGCAAATATCTCATGACCCATTACATCTACACTCTTGTTTCTTACGTTGTTTGTTAAGCTATATTTGATACACAATCTTACCCTTGTATTTCTTGGGTCTTGTATGTATATAGGCTGCGAAGGGTTTGGGGACACTTTTTCAACACAGTAGCGTTTTGGGGACATTAGGCCTTTTTAGGTACAGTCCCCAAAAAAGTCTCTATCTTGTGGTTTATTTGGAGACATGGTCATTTTGGGGACAAAAAATAAATAAACTTATTTTCCTGACTAGACATAAGAAAATGACGATATTTTTAGTATCACGATGAGACTTGGATGCTTCTGCGTCTATCTTTCAAACGGAATTTGATTCCGTTTCGAAGATAGATGCAGGAGCATACAAGTCTCAAGAAATACAAGGGTAAGTTTTGTGAAACCCATTACAATCCCATATGGGAGCAAAGATTTTATGACCCATTACATCTACACTCTTGTTTCTTACATTGTTTGTTAAGCTATCCTTGACACACAATCCAAGCAATTTAGATGATGATATCGATTTCCGTTTGAAAGATAGACGCAAAAGCATCTAAGTCTCATCCTGATACTAAAAATATCGTCCTTTTTCTTATGTCTAGTCAGGAAAATAAGTTTATTTACTTTTTGTCCACAAAATGACCATGTCTCCAAATAAACCACAAGATAGAGACTTTTTCGGGGACTGTACATAAAAGGACTAATGTCCCCAAAAACGCTACTGTGTTGAAAAAGTGTCCCCAAACCCTCTATCTTGTGGTTTATTTGGAGACATGGTCATTTTGCGGACAAAAAATAAATAAAGTTATATATATAGGCTGCGAAGGGTTTGGGGACACTTTTTCAACGCAGTAGCGTTTTTGGGGACATTAGGCCTTTTTAGGTACAGTCCCCGAAAAAGTCTCTATCTTGTGGTTTATTTGGAGACATGGTCATTTTGGGGACAAAAAATAAATAAACTTATCTATATATATAAATGAGCTTGGTGATAAGTGATTGACTGACTGACTGACTGACTGACTCATCATCAACGCCCAGCCAAAACGGCTAAAGCTAGGAGCTTGAAATTTTACCAGTGGGTCACTGTTGATGCAAATGTGCGAGATAAGGCCGGGTTTTAGAAAATTCGTCCTGGAACCACAAAAAATAACAACAACAAAAATCCTTATTTTTCATTATTATTACGTACTTATGCACTTAGTTGGCCCTCTGCAAGACATGTGTCAAATTAACAATGCTATAACTTCATGATACCGTAAACGATCACACATAATTTCAAATTTTGTAGTTTACTTCTAGGCGCACTTATTTTACCGTAAACCACTAAATAATAGAAAGACAAGACATTTGTTATCTTCCATTGCAACAGATGTCGTGAATAACTAAATGTTTGCAAATCAATGAAAGTGCAATAAAATTGTGCATACTACCACTATTTATTTGCAATTAAGAATTTTATCGTATATGGAGATGTACAGTCATAACTATTCAATTTCAAAATCTGTAATTTGAAGAAATCGATAACTAATTAATGAAATCAATAATAGGCCCCAGGAATATAGGAATTTGGTATGGAAATCAAGGTTGGGAAGTGGTGCTTCTAAAAGGAAATGGTTTGGAAAATTACCAATCATGTGTACGAAAAGTATTAAATGGTACTAAATTTAGTACAATTTAGATTTGGGTGAACGTAAAGAGCTGGAAACCTGAAATTTGGAATTAAGGTTACTGTTGTAGTGTAGGATTGAGATATGAGGGTAGTTTTGGAAATTCGTGCTTATGTGTATGAAAAGTACTAAATGGTACTAAATTTGATACAATGGGGATTTGGGTGAACGGATAAAAGCTGGAATCTCGAAATTTGGAATTGAGATTACTGGTGGGGTGTAGGATTGAGGTAGTTTTGAAAATTCGTACTTATGGGTACGAAAAGTACTAAATGGTACTAAATTTAGTGCAATTTGGATTTGGGTGAACGTATGTATGTAGCTGGAAACCTGAAATTTGGAATTAAGATTACTGTGAAGTGTAGGACTGAGATATGAGGGTGGTTTTGGAAAGTCGTACTTATGTGTTCGAAAAGTACTAAATTTGGTACAATAGGGATTCGAGTGAACGGACAGAGCTGGAATCCTGAAATTTGAAATTGAGATTATTGTTGGAGCATAGGATTGGGGAAATTTTGGAAATTCGTATTTATGTGTACGAATAGTACTAAATGGTACTAAATTTATTACAATTTGGATTTGGGTGAACGGATAGAACTGGAATCCTGAATTTTAAGTATTTTAATTTTATTTATTTTAATTTAAAGTATGAATTTTAGTAAACGGAAAGAGTTAGAATTTGAAACCCGTTCGCGGTAGGCTATAGAGTAGAATTGGATTTGGGTGACGGATAGTGTTTGAGTCCTGAATTTGAAATTAGGATAACTATTGGAGTGTAGGACTGAGGTAGTAAGGGTACGAAAATTACTAAGTGGTACTACCTGTGATACAATTTGGAATCGTGGAATTCGGTCAGACTGCTGTTGGAGTATAAGATTGAGATGGAAGTAGTTTTTGAAATTCGTACTTATGGGTACGAAATGTACCAAATGGTACAACTTGGATTTGAGTGCACAGATAGCGCTGGAATCCTGTTATTTGGAATTATGGTTACTGTTTAAGTGAAGGATTAAGGTTGTTTTGGAAAATCGAATTGTACAGAATTTGGTACAATTTGTTTTTGTGTAAAGGGGTTTTTGGAAATTCGCCGTAGAAAGGTACGAAAAGTACTAAAGTGTACTAAATATGGAATCCATTGTATTAGGCAAACGCGAAGAGCTAGAATTATGAAATTTTGAACGAGTGGTCATTGGTGGAGAGATAGGAAGATGTACCAAAGGGTATTTAGAAACTCGACCTATAAGTGTACGAAAAGTACTAAAAGTTTCTAAATTTGGTACCAATTGCATATTTTTAATGGATAAAGCTAGAATCTTCAAATTTGGTATGGGAATCAAGGTTGGGAAATGGCGTTGAAATAAGGATATGGTTTTGGAAGTTCGTTTTTATGATTACGAGCAGTATGGTACTAAATTTGGTACAATTTGGATTTGGATGAACGGAACTAAGATTACTGCCGGACAGTAGAATTGAGGTAGTTTGGAAAATCGTACTTATGGGTACGAAAACCACTAAATTTGGTACAATTTGAATTTTAGTAAACGGATAGTGTTGGAATTAAGATTACTGTAGGAGTGTAGTATTGAGGAAATTTTGAAAAGTCGTACGTATGGGTACGAGAAGTACTAAATATGGTACAATATAGATTTGGGTGAACGTGTAGACCTGGAATCCTGAAAATTTTGTTTGGGAATGAAATGGTACTAAATTTGATACAATTTGGATTCTGGTGAATTAATAGAGCTGGAATCCTGAAATTTGGAATTACGATTACAGTCGAAGAGTAGGATTCAGGTTGTTTTGAAAAACTAAATTTAATACAATTTGTGTGTAGGTGAACGGATAGCGGTGGAATCCTGCAATTTGAAAGTATGATTATTGTAGCCCTGTTGCGTTGAGGAAGTTTTGAAAATTGGTACGAAAATTCTAAATTGTTCTAAATTTTGTACAATTTTAATTTGGTTTAACGGATAGAGTTTGAATCCTGAAATTTGGAAGTAAGATTACTACTAAAGTGAAGGATTGAGGTAGTTTTGGAAACTCTAACTTATGGATACGAAGAGTTTGACTTGATACTAAGTTTGGTACAATTTGGAATTGGACGAACGGATACAGCTGGAATCTTGAGATTTGGAAATACTGTAATTATTATGGAATTTACTGTAATTATTTTGTATTAATGTCTGTGTATGGATGAGATATATCGTCGAAATACGTACCATAAGTATACGAAAATTATTTAATGGTACTCAATTTGTTTTTGGGTGTAGGGACAGTGCTGGAATTTTTATTTTTTGGCGTTAGGGTGTGTATTGGTGTGCAACGTTGATCTCGCTGTTAATGTGTAAGGGTGAGATACGGCTGATCTTTTTGAAAATCGAACTTAAAGGGTACGTACAGTACTAAGATAAAAATAAATATTGATTAAAAATGGTATTAGTTTCAGTGTTTGTCATTTCCATATTATATATTGTTTATTTGTTTTTATATGCTTTCCGCATACGAAGTAGCGGGCATTTTGCTAGTATATATATATATATATATGTATATAGGCTGCGAAGGGTTTGGGGAAACTTTTTCAACACAGTACCGTTTTTGGGGACATTAGGCCTTTTAGGTACAGTCCTCGAAAAAGTCTCTACCTTGTGGTTTATTTGGAGACATGGTCATTTTGGGGCCAAAAAATAAATAAACTTATTTTCCTGACTAGACATAAAAAAGGACGATATTTTTAGTATCAGGATGAGACTTGGATGCTTCTGCGTCTATCTTTCAAACGGAATTCGATAACATCATATTCGGGGACTGTACACTTTCTCAACACAGTAGCGTTTTTGGGGACAAAAGGCCTTTATATATATATATAGATATATATATATATATATATATATATAGATATATATATATATATATATATATATATATATATATATATATATATATAAAGGCCTTTTGTCCCCAAAAACGCTACTGTGTTGAGAAAGTGTACAGTCCCCGAATATATATATATATATATATATATATATATATATATTAGGCTTTTTAAGGTACAATCCCCGAAAGAGTCTCTATCTTGTGGTTTATATGGAGGGAGACATGGTCATTTTGGGGACAAAAAATAAATAAACTTATTTTCCTGACTAGACATTTATATGATGTTATCGAATTCCTTTTGAAAGATATACACAGAAGCATTCAAGATATACACAGAAGCATCCAAGTCTCATCCTGATACTAAAAATATCGTCATTTTATTATGTCTAGTCAGGGAAATAAGTTTATTTATTTTTTGTCCCTAAAATGACCATGTCTCCAAATAAACCACAAGATAGAGACTTTTTCGGGGATTGTACCTTAAAAAGCCTAATGTCCCCAAAAACGCTACTGTGTTGAAAAAGTGTCCCCAAACCCTTCGCAGCCTATATATATATATATATATATATATATAAGTTTATTTTTTTTTTGTCCCCAAAATGACCATGTCTCCAAATAAACCACAAGATAGAGGGTTTGGGGACACTTTTTCAACACAGTAGCGTTTTTGGGGACATTAGGCCTTTTTAGGTACAGTCCCCGAAAAAGTCTCTATCTTGTGGTTTATTTGGAGACATGGTCATTTTGGGGACAAAAAATAAATAAACTTATTTTTCTGACTAGACATAAGAAAAAGGACGATATTTTTAGTATCAGGATGAGACTTGGATGCTTCTGCGTATATCTTTCAAACGGAATTTGATATCATCATCTAAATTGCTTGGATTGTGTGTCAAGGATAGCTTAACAAACAACGTAAGAAACAAGAGTGTAGATGTAATGGGTCATGAGATATTTGCACTCAGAGGAACATGTGATTGATTTGACAAGGTTACCCTTGTATTTCTTGGGCCTTGTATGTATATAGGCTGCGAAGGGTTTGGGACATTTTTTCAACACAGTAGCGTTTTGGGGACATTAGGCCTTTTTAGGTACAGTCCCCGAAAAAGTCTCTATCTTGTGGTTTATTTGGAGACATGGTCATTTTGGGGACAAAAAATAAATAAACTTATTTTCCTGACTAGACATAAGAAAATGACGATATTTTTAGTATCAGGATGAGACTTGGATGCTTCTGTGTATATCTTTCAAACGGAATTCGATAACATCATATAAATTGCTTGGATTGTGTGTCAAATATAGCTTAACAAACAACGTCAGAAACAAGACTGTAGGTGTTATGGGTCATGAGATATTTGCACTCAGATGGACATGTGATTGATTTGACAAGGTTACCCTTGTATTTCTTGGGACTTGTATGCTCCTGCATCTATCTTCGAAACGGAATTTGATATCATCGTCCAAATTGCAGGGATTATGTGTCAAAGATAGTTTAACAAACAACATAAGAAACAAGATTGTAGATATTATGGGTCATGAGATCTCTCATATGAACTTGTAATGGATTTGGCTTACCCTTGTATTTCTTGAGACTTGGCTGCTTCTGTACCTATCTTTCAAACGGAATTCGATATCAACATCTAAATTGCATGGATTGTGTGTCAAGGATAGCTTAACAAACAACGTAAGAAACAAGTCTGTAGATGTAATGGGTCATGAGATATTTGCCCCCATATCCAAGTCTCAAGAAATACAAGGGAAAGTTTTGTGAAACCCATTACATGGCCATATGGGAGCAAATATTTCATGACCCATTACATCTACACTCTTGTTTCTTAAGCTATCCTTGACACACAATCCAAGCAATTTAGATGATGATATCGATTTCCGTTTGAAAGATAGACGCAGAAGCATCCAAGTCTCATCCTGATACTAAAAATATCGCCCTTTTTCTTATGTCTAGTCAGGAAAATAAGTTTATTTACTTTTTGTCCACAAAATGACCATGTCTCCAAATAAACCACAAGATAGAGACTTTTTCGGGGACTGTACATAAAAGGACTAATGTCCCCAAAAACGCTACTGTGTTGAAAAAGTGTCCCCAAACCCTTCGCAGCCTATATACATACAAGTCCCAAGAAATACAAGGGTAACCTTTTCAAATCAATCACATGTCTATCTGTGTGCAAATATCACATGACCCATAACATCTACAGTCTTGTTTCTGACGTTGTTTGTTAAGCTATATTTGATACACAATCCAAGCAATTTATATGATGTTATCGAATTTCGTTTGAAAGATATACACAGAAGCATCCAAGTCTCATCCTGATACTAAAAATATCGTCCTTTTCTTATGCCTAGTCAGGAAAATAAGTTTATTTATTTTATGTCCCCAAAATTACTATGTCTCCAAATAAACCACAAGATAGAGACTTTTTCGGGGACTGTACCTAAAAATGCCTAATGTCCCCAAAAACGCTACTGAGTTGAAAAAGTGTCCCCAAACTCTTCGCCTAATGTCCCCAAAAACGCTACTGTGTGGAAAAAGTGTCCCCAAACTCTTCGCAGCATATATATAAATAAATATATATATTTATAAATTTCTATATATATATATATATATATATATATATATATATATATATATTTATATATATGCTGCGAAGGGTTTGGGGACACTTTTTCAACACAGCAGCGTTTTTGGGGACATTAGGCGTCTGTAGATACAGTCCCCGAAAAAGTCTATATCTTGTGGTTTATTTGGAGACATGGTCATTTTGGGGACAAAAATTAAATAAACTTATATATATATCTATATTTAGGCTGCGAAGGGTTTGGGGACACTTTTTCAACACAGTAGCCTTTTTTGGGGACATTAGGCCTTTTAGGTACAGTCCCCGAAAAAGTCTCTACCTTGTGGTTTATTTGGAGACATGGTCATTTTGGGGCCAAAAAATAAATAAACTTATTTTCCTGACTAGACATAAAAAAGGACGATATTTTTAGTATCAGGATGAGACTTGTATGCTTCTGCGTCTATCTTTCAAACGGAATTCAATATCATCATCTAAATTGCTTGGATTGTGTGTCAAGGATAGCTTAACAAACAACGTAAGAAACAAGAGTGTAGATGTAATGGGTCATGAAATATTTGCTCCCATATGGCCATGTAATGGGGTTGACAAAACTTACTCATGTATTTCATGCGACTTGGATATGGGGGCAAATATCTCATGACCCATTACATCTACAGACGTGTTTGTTACGTTGTTTGTTAAGCTATCCTTGACACACAATCCATGCCATTTAGATGATGATATCGAATTCCGTTTGAAAGATAGGTGCAGAAGCATATATATATATATATATATATGTATGTACAGCGACAATTTCAAGAACGGTAAAATAATTCCACTTTGACCCCATTCATAAAATTATTTACACCTGATTTAAGCATTTTACTCGGAAATCAGCCTTTTCCTCGACCAATATTACGTTTGCAACGACTTTTGTACGTACTGATTAAATCAAAGACTCCACTTAAGCTGCGGCAATTTCGAGGCGCTGTTCTCAAAATTGTCGCATGGTCAAATCCAAAATGGGTTGCCACACTTTGCTTAATTTTTTATAGCATCCATCAATCACTTTGAGCGCCGACGCTAAATAATTTATCGGCGTCAACTTTAAGTCAGTCCGCCATTGGTTTCATTTTAAAAATCATATGACGGCAAATGTAAACAAAATAGTAACATTAAAAAATTGAATTAAATTTGCAATTCCAACATGTCTTTTTAATATACCGTGCTAACTTAGAATTCAATGTTGTTGTTGGTTGTAGGCCCATACTTGTGCATATCAAAATGAGTGTCTCGACGAACTGAGTCGACTTGGCTACGAGTGTCCGTCCGTATGTCCATCAAAACCCTGTAGTCACGTTACAGGTCGCACTTTTGATCGTATCACCACGAAATTTAGGGGGTTGATGGATCCCGGAGGGGAAGAAGCCTATTAATTTTGGTTATGGTCGGATAATATTCAGGTGTCGGAATGGGCAAACAAATTATGTGGAGAAAAATTCAACAGTTTTTCTTAAGTGAATATATCCACTTCTAACAGGTGTGTCGTCTTCTATTTAATAGAAGACAGTATGTGTGGCCTCCAATGAATCTTACTTTAGATAAACAACTTACATGTGTCGCCTTCCATTCTATGGAAGACTACAAGTGTCGTCTTCCAGCCAAAGGAATGTTGTCTTCCTATTTTTGGTTCCATTCTAAAAAGACAACCTGTGTCGTCTTTCATTCTAAGGAAGACAACATGTGGCGTCTACCGTTCTATGGAAGACTGTAGAAGCACCCTTTCTATCATAAAAGGTCAAAAGAAGCATCCCTTTTATCAGAAAAGGTCAAAAGAAGCACCCTACTTATCAGAAAAGGTCAAAGGAAGCATCATTTTTATAGAAAATGTCACTTTATTTCTGAAAGGGTCAATAGAATCACCTTTCTTTCAGATAGTGTATATACAAGCAGCTTTTCTTTCAGAAAGTGTCAATACAAGCACTCTTTCTTTCAGAAAGTGTCTATAGAAGCAACCTTTCTTTCAGAAAGTGTCTATAGAAGCAACCTTTCTTTCAGAAAGTGTCTGTCGAAGCAACATTTCTTTCAGAAAGTGTCTATACAAGCAACCTTTCTTCCAGAAAGTGTCTATAGAAGCAACCTTCTTTCAGAAAATGTCTATAGAAGCAACATTTCTTTCAGAAAGTGTCTATAGAAGCAATCTTTCTTTCAGAAAGTGTCTATAGAAGCAACCTTTCTTTCAGAAATTGTCTATAGAAGCAACCTTTCTTTCAGAAAGTGTCTATAGAAGCAATCTTTCTTTCAGAAAGTGTCTATAGAAGCAACCTTTCTTTCAGAAAGTGTCTATAGAAGCAACCTTTCTTTCAGAAAGTGTCTCTAGAAGCACCCTTTCCTTTAGAAAATGACTATAGAAGCACCCTTTCCTTTAGAAAAGGACTATAGAATCACCCTTTCCTTTAGAAACGGGCTATAGAAGCACCCTTTCCTTTAGAAAAGGACTATAGAAGCACCCTTTCCTTTAGAAAAGGACTATAGAAGCACCCTTTCTTTCAGAAAGTGCCTATACAAGCATCCTTTGCTTCAGAAAGGGACTATAGAAGCACCCTTTCTTTCAGGAAAGCACAACAGGAGCACCCTTTCTTTCCGAAAGGGACTATAGAAGCATCCTTTCTTTCAGAAAAGGACTATAGAAGCATCATTTCTTTCAGAAAGTGTCTATAGAAGCATCCTTTCTTTCAGAAAGGGGCTAAAGAAGCACCTTTTCTTTCAGGAAACGTCTATAGAAGAACCCTTTCTTTCAGAAAGGGACTATATAAACACGCTTTCTTTCCGAAAGGGACAATAGAAGCACCCTTTCTTTCAACAAGGGACTATAGAAGAACACTTTGTTTCAGAAACGGACTATAGAATCATCATTTATTTCAGAAAGGGACTATAGAAGGCTCCTTTTTTCTGTTTCAAAAACCGACTAAGAAGCATCCATTATTCCAGAAAGGGACAATACAAGCCCCCTTTCTTTCTGGAATAGAAGCACCCTTTCTTTCAGATAGGGACTATAGCAGCACCCTTTCAGAAAGGGGCTAAAGAAGCACCTTTTCTTTCAGGAAACGTCTATAGAAGCTCCCTTTCTTCCAGAAAGTGTCTATAGAACCATCCTTTCTTTCAGAAATTGTCTATAGAGGCATACCTTCTTTCAGAAAATGTGTCTATAGAAGCATCTTTTCTTTCAGAAAGTGTCTATAGAAGCATCCTTTGTTTCAGAAAGTGTCTACAGAAAGTGTCTTTCTTTCCGAAAGGGACTATAGAGGCACCCTTTCTTTCAGAAACGGACTATAGAAGCATCATTTATTTCAGAATGGGACTATAGAAGCATCATTTATTTCAGAAAGGGACTGCAGAAGCACCCTTTGTTTCAAAAACCGACTAAGAAGCATCCATTATTTCAGAAAGGGACTATAGAAGCCTTCTTTCTTTCTGAAAGGGACTATAGAAGCACCCTTTCTTTCAGAAAGGGACTATAGAAGCACCCTTTCTTTCAGAAAGGGACTATAGAAGCACCCTTTCTTTCAGATAGGGACTATAGCAGCACCCTTTCTTTCTGATAGGAACTATAGCAGCACCCTTTCTTTCAGAAATTGACTATAGAAGCATCTTTTCTTTCAGAAAGTGTCTATAGAAGAATCCTTTGTTTCAGAAAGTGTCTTTCTTTCCGAAAGGGACTATAGAGGCAGCCTTTCTTTCAGAAACGGACTATAGAAGCATCATTTATTTCAGAATGGGACTATAGAAGCATCATTTATTTCAGAAAGGGACTATAGCAGCACCCTTTCTTTCAGAAATTGACTATAGAAGCACCCTTTCTTTCAGAAAGTGTCTATAGAAGCATCCTTTCCTTCAGAAAGTGCCTATAGAAGCATCGTTTCTTTCAGAAAGTGTCTATAGAAGCATCCTTTCTTTCAGAAAGGGATTATAGGAGAACCCTTTCGTTCAGAAAGAGACTATAGAGGCACCCTTTGTTTCAGAAACGGACTATAGAAGCATCATTTATATCAGAAAGGGACTGTAGAAGCACTATTTACTTCAGTAAGGGACTATAGATGCACTATTTATTTCAGAAAGGGACTATAGAAGCCCACTTTCTTTCTGAAAGGGACAATAGAAGCATCCTTTATTTCAGAAAGGGACTATAGAAGCCCCCTTTCTTTCTGAAAGGGACTATAGAAGACCCCTTTCTTTTTGAAAGGAACAACAGATCCACCCTTTCTTTCAGATTGGACTATACCAGCACCCTTTCCTTCTGATAGGGACTATAGCAGCACACATTCTATCAGAAAGTGTCTATAGAAGCACCGTTTCTTTCAGAAAGTGTCTAAAGAAGCATCCTTTCTTTCAGAAAGGGACTACAGAAGCATCCTTTCTTTCAGAATGGGACTACAGAAGCATTTTTCGTACAGAAAGGGACTATAGCAGCACACTTTCATTCAGAAAGGGACTACCCTTTCATTCAGAAAGAGACTACAAAGCACCATCTCCTTCAGAAAGGGACTATAGAAGCGCCTATTCTATTCTATAATACAGCCTGATAATAAAAACGCAAATATCAACATCAAAAATAGTTTTATTGTCTTAAGTACTCTACAACATGATTTACAGCCTGTTCATATATGTATGTCGATACGAAATTGTATGCACACCCAAACTTTAAGGGCCTTTTTCGCTATTTCGAAAAAATTAAGGTGAATGAAAAACACCTAAACTCGTGTATGATTTTCAAATTTTGTATTTGTTTTGAAGCTAAAACAAAGTCAATATTATCATGAAAATCAAAGTTTATCTGTTTTTCGTTCGCATTCAGTCCTTTAGTTTTCGATATATTATTTCCTTTGCTTTTGCCTCAAGACAAAAAACAAATTTGAAAAACACATTCGAGTTTGATAGTATTTTTTACACATTCATTTTCTTATCGACATACAAAAACTGACTGTTATACACTTTGGCTTAAGTTGAATGTTTTCATTAAACTCGGATGGGGACCAAATTTTTACACAGGTAGGTCTCTTGACCCTGATCACAAATATATACAACATTTATTGCGGAAGTCCATACTTCCAGAGATATGGGCCTCTGAAGTTCCGAAAATTCCCTTTTTAAAGGCCGACTATTTCGACAAAAATGTATGATTTTAAAGGAAATTTTGTTGCCGTTCCCGGGATTTGCGCCTGTCCATAGAAAAATTCTTAAATCCCCGGCCGAAGGGCGTCTATTTATTATCAAATATACAAATATGATAGTATATTCCTTAAGCTTTACAATAGTACCATATTATCCATTATCCGTTCAAAAATAGCGAAGTTACATACAAAGGAATTTTCGGAACTTCAGAGGCCCATATCTCGGGAAGTATGGACTTCCGCAATAAATGTTATATATTTGGTCGAGATCTATTCACAATTTCTTTGCACCAATCCACAAGAGCCTTTTTTGAGCAATTGCCCACTTTTGCCGGGTCTGACGAGAAAAAAATCCATTTTTGCGGCCAGGTCTTCATGTATTATCAAATGTTAGTTGTTGGAAGATATGCCCGATGATGCCTCTATCTCAAGGTACATAACTTGGCGATCTTACATTACCCGTTCTAGCACGGGTTAATTTTTTTTGGCACAACGACGATTTTGGACGAGATCGCGATCGGTTTTTGAGGAATTGTTATTTTCATCCTCTTCTTCTGTGCCATTCACACAGATATGATAGCCTGCGATACACAATAGCTGTGTCCAAAGCAGAAGCGACAATCAGCTGTATATGGTCTGTTCCTTTACTTTTGAAAATGAGACTTGGATGCTTCTGTGTATATCTTTCAAACGGAATTCGATAACATCATATAAATTGCTTGGATTGTGTGTCAAATATAGCTTAACAAACAACGTCAGAAACAAGACTGTAGGTGTTATGGGTCATGAGATATTTGCACTCAGATGGACATGTGATTGATTTGACAAGGTTACCCTTGTATTTCTTGGGACTTGTATGCTTCGAAACGGAATTTGATATCATCGTCCAAATTGCAGGGATTATGTGTCAAAGATAGTTTAACAAACAACATAAGAAACAAGATTGTAGATATTATGGGTCATGAGATCTCTCATATGAACTTGTAATGGATTTGGCTTACCCTTGTATTTCTTGAGACTTGGCTGCTTCTGTACCTATCTTTCAAACGGAATTCGATATCAACATCTAAATTGCATGGATTGTGTGTCAAGGATAGCTTAACAAACAACGTAAGAAACAAGTCTGTAGATGTAATGGGTCATGAGATATTTGCCCCCATATCCAAGTCTCAAGAAATACAAGGGAAAGTTTTGTGAAACCCATTACATGGCCATATGGGAGCAAATATTTCATGACCCATTACATCTACACTCTTGTTTCTTAAGCTATCCTTGACACACAATCCAAGCAATTTAGATGATGATATCGATTTCCGTTTGAAAGATAGACGCAGAAGCATCCAAGTCTCATCCTGATACTAAAAATATCGCCCTTTTTCTTATGTCTAGTCAGGAAAATAAGTTTATTTACTTTTTGTCCACAAAATGACCATGTCTCCAAATAAACCACAAGATAGAGACTTTTTCGGGGACTGTACATAAAAGGACTAATGTCCCCAAAAACGCTACTGTGTTGAAAAAGTGTCCCCAAACCCTTCGCAGCCTATATACATACAAGTCCCAAGAAATACAAGGGTAACCTTTTCAAATCAATCACATGTCTATCTGTGTGCAAATATCACATGACCCATAACATCTACAGTCTTGTTTCTGACGTTGTTTGTTAAGCTATATTTGATACACAATCCAAGCAATTTATATGATGTTATCGAATTTCGTTTGAAAGATATACACAGAAGCATCCAAGTCTCATCCTGATACTAAAAATATCGTCCTTTTCTTATGCCTAGTCAGGAAAATAAGTTTATTTATTTTATGTCCCCAAAATTACTATGTCTCCAAATAAACCACAAGATAGAGACTTTTTCGGGGACTGTACCTAAAAATGCCTAATGTCCCCAAAAACGCTACTGAGTTGAAAAAGTGTCCCCAAACTCTTCGCCTAATGTCCCCAAAAACGCTACTGTGTGGAAAAAGTGTCCCCAAACTCTTCGCAGCATATATATAAATATATATATATATTTATAAATTTCTATATATATATATATACATATATATATATATATATATATATATATATATATATATATATATATATATATATATATATATATTTATATATATGCTGCGAAGGGTTTGGGGACACTTTTTCAACACAGCAGCGTTTTTGGGGACATTAGGCGTCTGTAGATACAGTCCCCGAAAAAGTCTATATCTTGTGGTTTATTTGGAGACATGGTCATTTTGGGGACAAAAATTAAATAAACTTATATATATATCTATATTTAGGCTGCGAAGGGTTTGGGGACACTTTTTCAACACAGTAGCCTTTTTTGGGGACATTAGGCCTTTTAGGTACAGTCCCCGAAAAAGTCTCTACCTTGTGGTTTATTTGGAGACATGGTCATTTTGGGGCCAAAAAATAAATAAACTTATTTTCCTGACTAGACATAAAAAAGGACGATATTTTTAGTATCAGGATGAGACTTGTATGCTTCTGCGTCTATCTTTCAAACGGAATTCAATATCATCATCTAAATTGCTTGGATTGTGTGTCAAGGATAGCTTAACAAACAACGTAAGAAACAAGAGTGTAGATGTAATGGGTCATGAAATATTTGCTCCCATATGGCCATGTAATGGGGTTGACAAAACTTACTCATGTATTTCATGCGACTTGGATATGGGGGCAAATATCTCATGACCCATTACATCTACAGACGTGTTTGTTACGTTGTTTGTTAAGCTATCCTTGACACACAATCCATGCCATTTAGATGATGATATCGAATTCCGTTTGAAAGATAGGTGCAGAAGCATATATATATATATATATATGTATGTACAGCGACAATTTCAAGAACGGTAAAATAATTCCACTTTGACCCCATTCATAAAATTATTTACACCTGATTTAAGCATTTTACTCGGAAATCAGCCTTTTCCTCGACCAATATTACGTTTGCAACGACTTTTGTACGTACTGATTAAATCAAAGACTCCACTTAAGCTGCGGCAATTTCGAGGCGCTGTTCTCAAAATTGTCGCATGGTCAAATCCAAAATGGGTTGCCACACTTTGCTTAATTTTTTATAGCATCCATCAATCACTTTGAGCGCCGACGCTAAATAATTTATCGGCGTCAACTTTAAGTCAGTCCGCCATTGGTTTCATTTTAAAAATCATATGACGGCAAATGTAAACAAAATAGTAACATTAAAAAATTGAATTAAATTTGCAATTCCAACATGTCTTTTTAATATACCGTGCTAACTTAGAATTCAATGTTGTTGTTGGTTGTAGGCCCATACTTGTGCATATCAAAATGAGTGTCTCGACGAACTGAGTCGACTTGGCTACGAGTGTCCGTCCGTATGTCCATCAAAACCCTGTAGTCACGTTACAGGTCGCACTTTTGATCGTATCACCACGAAATTTAGGGGGTTGATGGATCCCGGAGGGGAAGAAGCCTATTAATTTTGGTTATGGTCGGATAATATTCAGGTGTCGGAATGGGCAAACAAATTATGTGGAGAAAAATTCAACAGTTTTTCTTAAGTGAATATATCCACTTCTAACAGGTGTGTCGTCTTCTATTTAATAGAAGACAGTATGTGTGGCCTCCAATGAATCTTACTTTAGATAAACAACTTACATGTGTCGCCTTCCATTCTATGGAAGACTACAAGTGTCGTCTTCCAGCCAAAGGAATGTTGTCTTCCTATTTTTGGTTCCATTCTAAAAAGACAACCTGTGTCGTCTTTCATTCTAAGGAAGACAACATGTGGCGTCTACCGTTCTATGGAAGACTGTAGAAGCACCCTTTCTATCATAAAAGGTCAAAAGAAGCATCCCTTTTATCAGAAAAGGTCAAAAGAAGCACCCTACTTATCAGAAAAGGTCAAAGGAAGCATCATTTTTATAGAAAATGTCACTTTATTTCTGAAAGGGTCAATAGAATCACCTTTCTTTCAGATAGTGTATATACAAGCAGCTTTTCTTTCAGAAAGTGTCAATACAAGCACTCTTTCTTTCAGAAAGTGTCTATAGAAGCAACCTTTCTTTCAGAAAGTGTCTATAGAAGCAACCTTTCTTTCAGAAAGTGTCTGTCGAAGCAACATTTCTTTCAGAAAGTGTCTATACAAGCAACCTTTCTTCCAGAAAGTGTCTATAGAAGCAACCTTCTTTCAGAAAATGTCTATAGAAGCAACATTTCTTTCAGAAAGTGTCTATAGAAGCAATCTTTCTTTCAGAAAGTGTCTATAGAAGCAACCTTTCTTTCAGAAATTGTCTATAGAAGCAACCTTTCTTTCAGAAAGTGTCTATAGAAGCAATCTTTCTTTCAGAAAGTGTCTATAGAAGCAACCTTTCTTTCAGAAAGTGTCTATAGAAGCAACCTTTCTTTCAGAAAGTGTCTCTAGAAGCACCCTTTCCTTTAGAAAATGACTATAGAAGCACCCTTTCCTTTAGAAAAGGACTATAGAATCACCCTTTCCTTTAGAAACGGGCTATAGAAGCACCCTTTCCTTTAGAAAAGGACTATAGAAGCACCCTTTCCTTTAGAAAAGGACTATAGAAGCACCCTTTCTTTCAGAAAGTGCCTATACAAGCATCCTTTGCTTCAGAAAGGGACTATAGAAGCACCCTTTCTTTCAGGAAAGCACAACAGGAGCACCCTTTCTTTCCGAAAGGGACTATAGAAGCATCCTTTCTTTCAGAAAAGGACTATAGAAGCATCATTTCTTTCAGAAAGTGTCTATAGAAGCATCCTTTCTTTCAGAAAGGGGCTAAAGAAGCACCTTTTCTTTCAGGAAACGTCTATAGAAGAACCCTTTCTTTCAGAAAGGGACTATATAAACACGCTTTCTTTCCGAAAGGGACAATAGAAGCACCCTTTCTTTCAACAAGGGACTATAGAAGAACACTTTGTTTCAGAAACGGACTATAGAATCATCATTTATTTCAGAAAGGGACTATAGAAGGCTCCTTTTTTCTGTTTCAAAAACCGACTAAGAAGCATCCATTATTCCAGAAAGGGACAATACAAGCCCCCTTTCTTTCTGGAATAGAAGCACCCTTTCTTTCAGATAGGGACTATAGCAGCACCCTTTCAGAAAGGGGCTAAAGAAGCACCTTTTCTTTCAGGAAACGTCTATAGAAGCTCCCTTTCTTCCAGAAAGTGTCTATAGAACCATCCTTTCTTTCAGAAATTGTCTATAGAGGCATACCTTCTTTCAGAAAATGTGTCTATAGAAGCATCTTTTCTTTCAGAAAGTGTCTATAGAAGCATCCTTTGTTTCAGAAAGTGTCTACAGAAAGTGTCTTTCTTTCCGAAAGGGACTATAGAGGCACCCTTTCTTTCAGAAACGGACTATAGAAGCATCATTTATTTCAGAATGGGACTATAGAAGCATCATTTATTTCAGAAAGGGACTGCAGAAGCACCCTTTGTTTCAAAAACCGACTAAGAAGCATCCATTATTTCAGAAAGGGACTATAGAAGCCTTCTTTCTTTCTGAAAGGGACTATAGAAGCACCCTTTCTTTCAGAAAGGGACTATAGAAGCACCCTTTCTTTCAGAAAGGGACTATAGAAGCACCCTTTCTTTCAGATAGGGACTATAGCAGCACCCTTTCTTTCTGATAGGAACTATAGCAGCACCCTTTCTTTCAGAAATTGACTATAGAAGCATCTTTTCTTTCAGAAAGTGTCTATAGAAGAATCCTTTGTTTCAGAAAGTGTCTTTCTTTCCGAAAGGGACTATAGAGGCAGCCTTTCTTTCAGAAACGGACTATAGAAGCATCATTTATTTCAGAATGGGACTATAGAAGCATCATTTATTTCAGAAAGGGACTATAGCAGCACCCTTTCTTTCAGAAATTGACTATAGAAGCACCCTTTCTTTCAGAAAGTGTCTATAGAAGCATCCTTTCCTTCAGAAAGTGCCTATAGAAGCATCGTTTCTTTCAGAAAGTGTCTATAGAAGCATCCTTTCTTTCAGAAAGGGATTATAGGAGAACCCTTTCGTTCAGAAAGAGACTATAGAGGCACCCTTTGTTTCAGAAACGGACTATAGAAGCATCATTTATATCAGAAAGGGACTGTAGAAGCACTATTTACTTCAGTAAGGGACTATAGATGCACTATTTATTTCAGAAAGGGACTATAGAAGCCCACTTTCTTTCTGAAAGGGACAATAGAAGCATCCTTTATTTCAGAAAGGGACTATAGAAGCCCCCTTTCTTTCTGAAAGGGACTATAGAAGACCCCTTTCTTTTTGAAAGGAACAACAGATCCACCCTTTCTTTCAGATTGGACTATACCAGCACCCTTTCCTTCTGATAGGGACTATAGCAGCACACATTCTTTCAGAAAGTGTCTATAGAAGCACCGTTTCTTTCAGAAAGTGTCTAAAGAAGCATCCTTTCTTTCAGAAAGGGACTACAGAAGCATCCTTTCTTTCAGAATGGGACTACAGAAGCATTTTTCGTACAGAAAGGGACTATAGCAGCACACTTTCATTCAGAAAGGGACTACCCTTTCATTCAGAAAGAGACTACAAAGCACCATCTCCTTCAGAAAGGGACTATAGAAGCGCCTATTCTATTCTATAATACAGCCTGATAATAAAAACGCAAATATCAACATCAAAAATAGTTTTATTGTCTTAAGTACTCTACAACATGATTTACAGCCTGTTCATATATGTATGTCGATACGAAATTGTATGCACACCCAAACTTTAAGGGCCTTTTTCGCTATTTCGAAAAAATTAAGGTGAATGAAAAACACCTAAACTCGTGTATGATTTTCAAATTTTGTATTTGTTTTGAAGCTAAAACAAAGTCAATATTATCATGAAAATCAAAGTTTATCTGTTTTTCGTTCGCATTCAGTCCTTTAGTTTTCGATATATTATTTCCTTTGCTTTTGCCTCAAGACAAAAAACAAATTTGAAAAACACATTCGAGTTTGATAGTATTTTTTACACATTCATTTTCTTATCGACATACAAAAACTGACTGTTATACACTTTGGCTTAAGTTGAATGTTTTCATTAAACTCGGATGGGGACCAAATTTTTACACAGGTAGGTCTCTTGACCCTGATCACAAATATATACAACATTTATTGCGGAAGTCCATACTTCCAGAGATATGGGCCTCTGAAGTTCCGAAAATTCCCTTTTTAAAGGCCGGCTATTTCGACAAAAATGTATGATTTTAAAGGAAATTTTGTTGCCGTTCCCGGGATTTGCGCCTGTCCATAGAAAAATTCTTAAATCCCCGGCCGAAGGGCGTCTATTTATTATCAAATATACAAATATGATAGTATATTCCTTAAGCTTTACAATAGTACCATATTATCCATTATCCGTTCAAAAATAGCGAAGTTACATACAAAGGAATTTTCGGAACTTCAGAGGCCCATATCTCGGGAAGTATGGACTTCCGCAATAAATGTTATATATTTGGTCGAGATCTATTCACAATTTCTTTGCACCAATCCACAAGAGCCTTTTTTGAGCAATTGCCCACTTTTGCCGGGTCTGACGAGAAAAAAATCCATTTTTGCGGCCAGGTCTTCATGTATTATCAAATGTTAGTTGTTGGAAGATATGCCCGATGATGCCTCTATCTCAAGGTACATAACTTGGCGATCTTACATTACCCGTTCTAGCACGGGTTAATTTTTTTTGGCACAACGACGATTTTGGACGAGATCGCGATCGGTTTTTGAGGAATTGTTTATTTTCATCCTCTTCTTCTGTGCCATTCACACAGATATGATAGCCTGCGATACACAATAGCTGTGTCCAAAGCAGAAGCGACAATCAGCTGTATATGGTCTGTTCCTTTACTTTTGAAAATGGTAAAACCGGCAAAAGTAGCAAAAGTTGTAAACTGCTCACATATGAACTGTATGGTGTCAGAAGTAAAGGAACGCTTTTCGAGTAAAAAGTGGCAAAACTTGAAGATTCTTGCACGTAAAGGAACAGAGCTATAATTACTTTTTTTGTAAATTTGGGTTTCAAAATGTAATAGGGTCTACTCATGAAATTTGAACTTCGAAATTTGCTACCATAAAATACTGCTTTTCATCTTAAACGTGTAAGAAAAATTACCTACGACAGTTCTGAATGCGTTATATTTACATTTTGATTCAATTTTGTCCTATTTTAGAGGATTTTCAAAATGTATTTATGTTTTTCCTGAAAAAAATTTGGAACGACCCTAGTATTCAATATTTTTATTTTATTTTTTTGACAATTAATGGCCTGTTCCCGTACTTTATAAAGTCGTAAAAGTTGTAAAAGTCGTAAACGATTTTCATATAAATTTTGTGTACGGGAACGCAAAATGTGTAAAAGTGGTAAAGATTGTAAAAACTTTTTAGTTATGGAACAGAGCTTAATTTTCAATGTTGTTTTTGTAAATTTTTTAGTTGTTGTAATTCATGCATATACCTTATAAGAATTTGCCTTGGTTGTGTCCTTTTACGAGATAATTTCTAATAATAGGTATGTCGGTTACTAAATAATTTGTACAAATTTTTACAAGTCCAGTAACTTCTTGTAGTCGACTAAAGTCTTTAGTTTTGTACTGTAGAGTAAACGAACAACATCCAGTAACAATTTATTTAAATTGTAAGTAAACGAACACACATATTATGTGTGTTCGTTTACTCAAAATTTGTAGAAATTGTTACAGGATGCTGTTCGTTTACTCTACAGTATAATGCAAAAGAGTTTAGTCGATTGCAAGAAGTTAGTGGACTTGTACGAATTTGTACAAATTATTGTGTAAACGAACACACCTATTATAGGTTTACGTATAACTGGATTTAACAAACCCACTGGGTTTTAAATGTCAATTCCGTTGCTTATAGCTTATTTAGACTAGCCATAAATCCTCGACTGGATTTAATAAATCCAGTACAAATCTCATTGCATTTAGATATACATTTTGGAGGATTTAAATGGCAGTCAGCTGATTTATGTTCATAGCACAATTACCAAGGTAGATGCATCAGCCCATCTGATCGAATTTGAAACGTCAAAAGAATTTTTTGTAAATTGAATTCGTCTCAAAAAACATACGTCAAATTACAAATGTATTGTTTAATACTAAAAATGTTAACACATTATGCTACTAATGTTAAATAAAGAGTAAATAAAGAATTATTTTATCGCAGTTTGCCCATCTATAATAAGTAAACGAATTATTTTATCGTTTAGACATCGTAAATATTAGTATTGGTTGACCAAAAACCAACTTTGTACATCGAAACAAATTTAATTTTTCCTCCTTGTTTATAAATTTTTACATTTTAAATTATTTTGAGTGTAGCAATTCACCGATGTATCTACCTTGTTTATTGTGCCACCTTGCAACTTTTTGTATTTTCTACCAACATGAGGCAAAAAACAGAGTTGTATATGAGGATTTATTGCAGATTTAAAACAAATCCACTCAATAGGAGGATTTATTTTTGTATGGGAAATCTGGTAGATTTTGGCTGGATTTAGCAAATAAAACTTGATAATGTACTAAATCCGGCTAATAAAGTCATATCTAAATGATTTGGTTACACACACCATCACATAGACGAACGTACACAACAACACATACAAACGCACACAATATATCAATTCAGAAAAATAAAAATTTCACAAAAAATAACTTAAATTAATTCGAAAACAAAAAACATAATTTTTGCAAGTTTCTTTAACCATTTATTTTCACTTTTTTATTGTTTGAGCATTTTTGTTTGTTTGAATATTTTTTATAAATGTTTCGCATTTTGTCAGTTGTATAAAGAAAAGTTGACAAAAAGTTTTTCAGAACCTTTTCGCAAAAATTATCAAGTAAAATGACAAACCTAATTATTACAAGATGTTCCGAATGTTGTTTTACTGAAATTTCGACAATTGTTCATTGAAACCTTGCTAATATCATGGATACACTAGAGCTTTTTGCCGGGTTAAACCACATCATGACGATTTATTTGATGTTTGCGCTATTAAATGAAATCCAATGGATTACAGATGAGTTTTCTTTGACGTATGTGCAATAGAAATCCATACGATTTTGTAAATCTAAACGTACTAATGGGTATAAATTGGCTTAAAACGTAGTTTACATTAGAGCTTTTCCCAAGCTAACTTTCATTACGGGATTTATTTGACGTATACGCCATGGAATTGGCATTTGGTAACCCAGTGGAATTATTAGTTCATCGGAGTGGAATTATTAGTTTCTATAGAAAATTCATCGTCGATGATAGTTGCTATAAAAAAACTTTATCATTAGTTACCTTTTGTTAGATCGCAGATTTTCTCCCTATTTTTCTCTTCCAAAAAGGCCACTAAACATGAATTCGGGTCTTAATAAGTTTTACTAAAAATCTGTATTAATGAAAAATAATATACATTAAAGATTAATTTACATATGCACATAAAATGATTTGTTTTTCTGTTTTTTGCGTGATTTGCTTACGCACACCATCACACATACGCACGTACACTACAACACATACAAACGCACACAATATATCAATCCAGAAAAATAAAAATTTCACAAAAAATAACTTAAATTAATTCGAAAACAAAAAACATAATTTTTGCAAGTTTCTTTAACCATTTATTTTCACATTTTTATTGTTTGAGCATTTTTGATTTTATCCATCATACAAAAACAACACACAGTTGCATTTTTCGGTACTTTATGACAAAAAAAAACTGGGCTGCTTATAATAATTTATTTTTGTATGGTAAATCAGGGTGGATAAAGCACTAAAATCGAGATAATTCCCTTAATCATCGTATAAGGCTATAGTCTAAACGGGCTATAAATGGCGAAAAATGTTGCCTGTTTTAGCAATTAAATGACGAAACAGTCCTAATAGCCCGTTTAGACTAGTCATTTTAAATCGACTCGATTTCTAAATCCAACTTTCAAATCCTAGTTGTTTAGACTAGTCTAAAATGATATAAGATGCCAGTCAGCTGATCTTTGTTTACGTATACATACGAGAATTTGCGAAAAGAATTGCTTGAAATTAAAAATGGAATGGAATACTGCAAAAAATAATCTGACAAATTGCTATCATCCATTTTATTTTTATTTAATATTTTTTCTATTTTTCCGCTTCTGTTTGTTTTTGTGTGTTTGTGTTTACAGTTATTTGAAAAATTTAAATAATAGGGTTCTGACTTTTTTACAACCTCATATCCCTGTGTCATATTAGCTTTGTTCCTTTATTTTTTAATGGTAAGGGTGGTAAAAGAGAAAAGTGTCAAAATTGCTCAAAATTGCTCTCTCATGAACATTTTTACCAGAAAAGTAAAGGAACGGAAAAATGGTAGGTCTGGCAGCAATGTCGAAAAGAAACATAAAAAATCAATTTTCGTCTTTTATTTCACAGTTTTTAATTTAGTTTTATCAGCGTTCGACTTTTTCTTCTGTTTTGCGTCCATTTTCTTTTTCATTGTGAAATAATCGTCAAACAAAAGTCGAAAAATCAGTTCTGCCATTTTTTACCTGCAGAAATTTTCCTGGTAGCCTGTGGTAGAAGAGAAAGCCATTTTCGCTCTCTCTCCACTCTCACTCTCTTAAAAATTGCTTCCAGTTTTGCCACTTTTCGGGGTTAAGGAACGTTTTGCAGGTTAAAAATGGTAACAAATGGTAAAAATGGTAACCTCAGGTAAGTAAAGGAACACAACTATTATGATGAGCTTTTGCATAAGATTAGATAAAATCTTAATTACAATGTGATTCCATAGAAAAACGCTCACGCACAAAAAGCTTTTAATTTTTTTATAGATGAGCTTTTTGGGAAAAATTTGGAGTCACTTTAAGCACATAAATAACTCAAAACAATCGTTAAAGCTACACGACATATCCAGAATGGCATAAGCTTTTGTTTCTCACCAATTTTATCGTCATATTATTACATATATATCATTTTATATCATATATAGCTTTATTCCATGTATCACATAAATTGAAAGTGGTTTGTGCGGGACCTTTTTCAATATTTAAATGGAATAAAAATTGTTTTAGTCATTAATAGGCAAAAATGTCATTTATTCGTGCAGCAGGAAAAAATTTTGGAGATTTTTTTCTTTTCATAGGATTTTCAAAAAAAAAGAAAATTTCAAAAGTCGTTTGTGCGTGACCTTTTTAATAATTAAATGGAATGAACGTTATTTTTGACATTTTTAGGCAAAAGTTTATTCACTCTCGCTACAGGAAATCATTTTTGAGAAAAAAGGTCAAAAAGTCATTACCCTAGTAAATAAACGACAGATGAACATAGTTGAAGAATTTTATATTCTTTTCACATACAAATATGGTCTGTTCCTTTACTTAACTAATGGCCCCGGCACATACGGTCCGTTGCGCGTCGCGTCACGCGTTAAAAACAACAACCACATGAAAAATGTGTAAGTGATGTCAAGTTTGTTGTTGATGTTTTCATGTGGTTGTTGCAACGCGACGCTCAACGCGCCGTATGTGCAGAGGCCCTAACGAAACTTAAAAAGATCATGAAATTGATGTAGTGGTGAACTCGATCTAAAGGTCTCGGCACATACGGCGCGTTGAGCGCTGCGTTGCAACAACCAAATGAAAAATACGTCAAATTACAAATGTATTGTTTAATACTAAAAATGTTAACACATTATGCTACTAATGTTAAATAAAGAGTAAATAAAGAATTATTTTATCGCAGTTTGCCCATCTATAATAAGTAAACGAATTATTTTATCGTTTAGACATCGTAAATATTAGTATTGGTTGACCAAAAACCAACTTTGTACATCGAAACAAATTTAATTTTTCCTCCTTGTTTATAAATTTTTACATTTTAAATTATTTTGAGTGTAGCAATTCACCGATGTATCTACCTTGTTTATTGTGCCACCTTGCAACTTTTTGTATTTTCTACCAACATGAGGCAAAAAACAGAGTTGTATATGAGGATTTATTGCAGATTTAAAACAAATCCACTCAATAGGAGGATTTATTTTTGTATGGGAAATCTGGTAGATTTTGGCTGGATTTAGCAAATAAAACTTGATAATGTACTAAATCCGGCTAATAAAGTCATATCTAAATGATTTGGTTACACACACCATCACATATACGAACGTACACAACAACACATACAAACGCACACAATATATCAATTCAGAAAAATAAAAATTTCACAAAAAATAACTTAAATTAATTCGAAAACAAAAAACATAATTTTTGCAAGTTTCTTTAACCATTTATTTTCACTTTTTTATTGTTTGAGCATTTTTGTTTGTTTGAATATTTTTTATAAATGTTTCGCATTTTGTCAGTTGTATAAAGAAAAGTTGACAAAAAGTTTTTCAGAACCTTTTCGCAAAAATTATCAAGTTAAATGACAAACCTAATTATTACAAGATGTTCCGAATGTTGTTTTACTGAAATTTCGACAATTGTTCATTGAAACCTTGCTAATATCATGGTTACACTAGAGCTTTTTGCCGGGTTAAACCACATCATGACGATTTATTTGATGTTTGCGCTATTAAATGAAATCCAATGGATTACAGATGAGTTTTCTTTGACGTATGTGCAATAGAAATCCATACGATTTTGTAAATCTAAACGTACTAATGGGTATAAATTGGCTTAAAACGTAGTTTACATTAGAGCTTTTCCCAAGCTAACTTTCATTACGGGATTTATTTGACGTATACGCCATGGAATTGGCATTTGGTAACCCAGTGGAATTATTAGTTCATCGGAGTGGAATTATTAGTTTCTATAGAAAATTCATCGTCGATGATAGTTGCTATAAAAAAACTTTATCATTAGTTACCTTTTGTTAGATCGCAGATTTTCTCCCTATTTTTCTCTTCCAAAAAGGCCACTAAACATGAATTCGGGTCTTAATAAGTTTTACTAAAAATCTGTATTAATGAAAAATAATATACATTAAAGTTTAATTTACATATGCACATAAAATGATTTGTTTTTCTGTTTTTTGCGTGATTTGCTTACGCACACCATCACACATACGCACGTACACTACAACACATACAAACGCACACAATATATCAATCCAGAAAAATAAAAATTTCACAAAAAATAACTTAAATTAATTCGAAAACAAAAAACATAATTTTTGCAAGTTTCTTTAACCATTTATTTTCACATTTTTATTGTTTGAGCATTTTTGATTTTATCCATCATACAAAAACAACACACAGTTGCATTTTTCGGTACTTTATGACAAAAAAAAAAACTGGGCTGCTTATAATAATTTATTTTTGTATGGTAAATCAGGGTGGATAAAGCACTAAAATCGAGATAATTCCCTTAATCATCGTATAAGGCTATAGTCTAAACGGGCTATAAATGGCGAAAAATGTTGCCTGTTTTAGCAATTAAATGACGAAACAGTCCTAATAGCCCGTTTAGACTAGTCATTTTAAATCGACTCGATTTCTAAATCCAACTTTCAAATCCTAGTTGTTTAGACTAGTCTAAAATGATATAAGATGCCAGTCAGCTGATCTTTGTTTACGTATACATACGAGAATTTGCGAAAAGAATTGCTTGAAATTAAAAATGGAATGGAATACTGCAAAAAATAATCTGACAAATTGCTATCATCCATTTTATTTTTATTTAATATTTTTTCTATTTTTCCGCTTCTGTTTGTTTTTGTGTGTTTGTGTTTACAGTTATTTGAAAAATTTAAATAATAGGGTTCTGACTTTTTTACAACCTCATATCCCTGTGTCATATTAGCTTTGTTCCTTTATTTTTTTAATGGTAAGGGTGGTAAAAGAGAAAAGTGTCAAAATTGCTCAAAATTGCTCTCTCATGAACATTTTTACCAGAAAAGTAAAGGAACGGAAAAATGGTAGGTCTGGCAGCAATGTCGAAAAGAAACATAAAAAATCAATTTTCGTCTTTTATTTCACAGTTTTTAATTTAGTTTTATCAGCGTTCGACTTTTTCTTCTGTTTTGCGTCCATTTTCTTTTTCATTGTGAAATAATCGTCAAACAAAAGTCGAAAAATCAGTTCTGCCATTTTTTACCTGCAGAAATTTTCCTGGTAGCCTGTGGTAGAAGAGAAAGCCATTTTCGCTCTCTCTCCACTCTCACTCTCTTAAAAATTGCTTCCAGTTTTGCCACTTTTCGGGTTAAGGAACGTTTTGCAGGTTAAAAATGGTAACAAATGGTAAAAATGGTAACCTCAGGTAAGTAAAGGAACACAACTATTTATGATGAGCTTTTGCATAAGATTAGATAAAATCTTAATTACAATGTGATTCCATAGAAAAACGCTCACGCACAAAAAGCTTTTAATTTTTTTATAGATGAGCTTTTTGGGAAAAATTTGGAGTCACTTTAAGCACATAAATAACTCAAAACAATCGTTAAAGCTACACGACATATCCAGAATGGCATAAGCTTTTGTTTCTCACCAATTTTATCGTCATATTATTACATATATATCATTTTATATCATATATAGCTTTATTCCATGTATCACATAAATTGAAAGTGTTTGTGCGGGACCTTTTTCAATATTTAAATGGAATAAAAATTGTTTTAGTCATTAATAGGCAAAAATGTCATTTATTCGTGCAGCAGGAAAAAATTTTGGAGATTTTTTTCTTTTCATAGGATTTTCAAAAAAAAAAGAAAATTTCAAAGTCGTTTGTGCGTGACCTTTTTTAATAATTAAATGGAATGAACGTTATTTTTGACATTTTTAGGCAAAAGTTCATTCACTCTCGCTACAGGAAATCATTTTTGAGAAAAAAGGTCAAAAAGTCATTACCCTAGTAAATAAACGACAGATGAACATAGTTGAAGAATTTTATATTCTTTTCACATACAAATATGGTCTGTTCCTTTACTTAACTAATGGCCCCGGCACATACGGTCCGTTGCGCGTCGCGTCACGCGTTAAAAACAACAACCACATGAAAAATGTGTAAGTGATGTCAAGTTTGTTGTTGATGTTTTCATGTGGTTGTTGCAACGCGACGCTCAACGCGCCGTATGTGCAGAGGCCCTAACGAAACTTAAAAAGATCATGAAATTGATGTAGTGGTGAACTCGATCTAAAGGTCTCGGCACATACGGCGCGTTGAGCGCTGCGTTGCAACAACCAAATGAAAACTTCAAGAACAAACTTGGCATCACTTACATATTTTTCATGGTTGTTTGTAACGCGTGACGTGACACACGACGGACCGTGTGTGCCGAGTCCTTAAGGACGCCAAATTTCAAGAAATTGTTACAATAAAACCACTCTAGTGTGGCCAGGACTAAAGGTGAGAACACAATGGATTTTTGTTGCTTTCATGGCGTGAAAGCTAGAAATTAAACTGTACTGTTTTCAACAGAACAGCCCACAAAGAAGCAAGATTTCAAGAGCCGAAGTTAAATTTTTTTTAACTTTGGAATTCGTATTCGGCTTGATTTTTGACATTTCATTCTGACAGTTTATTTGACACAACACAATCAATTTTAACAACAACAATTGGCGGTGACTTGCATATTTTCATTTTAAATTACATTTTTCCGATAAATAAGAACAAACACTAGACGATGTTTGAGGAAAAGTTATAAATTGCTAAATACTTTTTTGTTTACCCAAAACATATGATCGACGACGCCAAAATGTCAAGCTTCGAAATGTGATACCTAAAAAAGCGGCGTGGTGAAGCAATAATTTTGACATTTCAAAGCAGTGGCCGACTTTCTTTAGTCGATGGTCAGACTAGAGAGGTTTCGTGTAAAAAGTTGCGTTTAGTTAGTCGTACTTAAGCCCTCGGTACATACAGTCCGTTCGGTGACACGTTGAGACACGCGTTGTCCCAAAACAGTTAAATTATGTTTAACTTTAATGCGTCAGCCACATTGTTGTTTTTCAAAAAACTTGGCATCTTTTTCATGTGGTTGTTGTACCGCGGCGCTCAACGCATTGTATGTGCCGTGCGCTTTAGAACGAGTTCTCAAATACTACAATTTTCTGATTTTACTTTAGTGTGGAAGTCGATTGTCTGATAATCGACTACATTTCCGGAAAAGAAAGAAAAATAATATTCTGTTTATATTAGAGCTTTTTGAAGGGTTAACCTTCTTTATAAGGAATTGTTTGAAATATAAGCAATGGAATTGACATTTAAAACCCAGCCGGTTTGTTAAATCCGGTTATATATAAAACAGGGTAAAAAAGGGCAACCTAGGCATACTTTATTCTTTTGAGGCATGCCTAAATACGTCCGTATTCCTAAAAGTTGAAAAAATTAAAATAAAAGTTGAAAAAATGTTAAATATTATTTTGGACTCAACGTATTTGGGTAGTAGGGACGCTTAGAAAGCGTTGTTGTGGTATGTTGGTGAATATTTGTGTACGTCGCGCTGAGAGTTAGGTATAGCTGTTAATCAGAAATAAAGCGGTGCAATAAAGACAGGTTCTAAATATTTAAAACATAGTTTTAATATATTTTCTAATACTGCTGTGAGAACAACGTGCCAATTAGTCTTCTCTATATCCTCGAAAAGCTGTTTTATAAAACATGCGTTCAGTTCTCAAGGCGAGATTTTGTTGCTTATTTTTTCTGTCTTGCTTCAAAGCGCAAAAGTGAAATTGTACTGTTTTCAATAGGATAGACCACAACAAAGCGAGGCTTCAGGTCACAAAGTTGAAAATTGTTGAACTTTTGAATTCTTCGCATGGCTTCATTTTTGACATTTCGTTTCGACATTCAATTTGACGTAAACACATGTTCAATCTGAAAAATAGAATTTGTCTGTAATTTGTATGTTCAGTACTAACTACTTACGAACAATTCATATTAAAAATTTAATTTTATTTGATAAATTGAAATAATTATATTTATAGCGCCCACGAATTTTACGTTTCGATGTGTGATATCAACAAATAAGTGGCCTATTGAAGAAATAATCTAAGCAGGAAAATTAAGATAAGAGATGACTGTGTTCTCTATCTAGTAACAATATGTAGCAATTTTGAGTCAACAAACACACATCATGTTGTTATTGTAAACTTGTTACTTGTTTTAGTTCATACAAACACCTACAGACCCTTTCATGTGGTTGTTGTAACACGACACTCAACGGATCGTATGTGTCAAGGTCTCTAAAGTTAGAAACAAAATGGATTTTCGTTGCTTGCTTGGCGTGAAAGCGAGATGTTGAATTGTACTGTTTTCAATAGAACAACCCTCATTGAAGCAAGATATCAGGTGCCGAAGTTAAAAATTGTTTAACTTTGGAATTCGTATTCGGCTTGATATTGGACATATCATTTGGACGTGTGTTTGTTTACTCAAAATTTTAACATATTGTTACTAGATAGAGAACACAGTCATCCCTTATCCTAATTTTCCTGCTTAGCTTATTTCTTCAATAGGCCGCTTATTTCTTGGTATCGAACATCGAAGCGTAAAATTCATGGGCGCTATAAACATAATTATTTTAATATATCAAATAAAATTAAATTTTTTAATATGAATTGTTCGTAAATAATTAGAACCGAACATAAAAATTACAGCCAAATTCTATTTTTCAGATTGAACACGTGTTTATATCAATCCATGGCAGAACTACCAGGTAGTGGTATCACACCAGCTGATCGAATATGAAAAGTCAAATCCCTTTATAAAAAAATTATTTTTGTTGTAATTTCCCCAACAACATAAAGAAAGTTTTGACATAACATATTCAAAATTTTACGATGCCACTACCTGGGTAATTGTGCCATGTATCAAACTGAATGTCGAAACGAAATCTCAAAAATGAAGCCAGACGAAGAATTCAAAAGTTCAACTTTGTGGCCTGAAGACTCGCTTTGTTGTGGTCTGTCCTATTGAAAACAGTACAAGTTCACTATTGCGCTTTGAAGCGAGGCGGACAAAATAAGCAACAAAAATCCATTGTGTTTTCGCCTTAAGGGCTGTTTCATTTCTGAAATAATAAACTTAAAAGAATAAAGAAGAACGAGCAAATTTCGAACTGGGTTGCCCTTTTATTTTTTATTCTTTTACCAGAAGCTAGCAAGGTAATCAGGCGAGGTAGCTTACGTACCCAGGCCTTTCGTCGTTTAGTTAGAAGTAACTGAACTTGTACAAATTATTGGGTAAACGAAGAATCTATGGTTTTATGAAAACCAAATTGTCAGTAGGTCTGTTCGATAACGTCCCAAGTAAAAGGTGCTTTCATGTTCATGTAACAAATTCAAGTTCTACGATATAAAGGTGAGAACACAGTCAGCTCTTAGCTTAATTTTCTTGCTTAGCTTATTTCTTCAATAGGCCGCTTATTTCTTGGAATCACACATCGAAGCGTAAAATTCATGGGCGCTATAAACATAATTATTAAAATTCAATTGTTTAATATGAATTGTTCGTAAATAATTATTACCGATCATAAAAATTACAGCCAAATTATATTTTTCAGATTGAACACGTGTTTATATCAAATTGAATGTCGAAACGAAATGTCAAAAATGAAGCCAGGCGAAGAATTCAAAAGTTCAACAATTTTCAACTTTGTTTCCTGAAGCCTATTTCACTTTTGCGCCTTGAAGCGAGGCAGAAAAAGTAAGCAACAAAAATCCATTGTGTTCTCACCTTAATTACTTCATTTCCCACACAAAATGTTGAGAACGAGCAACGATTTTTACTCTATATTTTATATTACTCTCCGAACGACGATAAAATATGTCCCATCTCTAAAAAATGAGAGCATTTAACGAAATAAATTAATTATGACAGACAAAATACAAAATTTAAAATGTAGGGCATTTCTAGAAATAATGCAAAACATGAATGAAAAGTAAAAGGTTCAACGATTAGTATACATTCAAATCATAGCAAATTTTTTATTCTCTTTCATTGCAGTTACATTTTCGCCCATTGTTTCAAATTTGCGAACAAATCTAGGAACAAAAGTCAAATACCTGCCTGTAGTGCGATTCTGTAACTTTTTTTAATAACGAACCGACATCGGTAGTTAACGAAAATATTCGGTTGAGTTAACGAATGTCCTATTCTGTAACTTTATGTTACCGATTGTAGAAATCGTTAACTCATACCGACGAATATCGATTGGAAGGAAATGTCAAATATTATATTTTAATATTAATTAAAATATATTTTGAAGCTGAAAACATTATTTCGTCGCGAATACAAAACATGAAGCGTTTAAGAAGGAAACAATTCAGACTTTTGAAGGAATGTGGCTCAAATGTGTGTCTTTTGGATAGCTACGGATGCCAGTAATGAAGCATTTCTTAAGATGTTTTTATTGTGTGTGTGATTTAAAAGTAATAAAAGTGATAAAACCACCATTAATCTTTTTAAAAGCGCAGTTGTATTTTTTATTTAAAAGTTGGGATCATATTTTGGGTTGTGGCGCTCTGTATCAAAATGCAGCTGTGATATTTGACATGACTTAAGCCCCTTCAGTGATCGTGGATCCACGTTACCGTCATTTGAGTTTATATATTCACATATTCAATTTACGCCCACATTAAAAGAAATTTCTCATAGCGGAGAGTATGAAAAGTTCGAAAATCCAAGCTTATACGCCATGTTTAGCATTCTGATTGTTAGTGATGCTGGGTTTAAATCTATAAGATTATCACAGAACAGAGTAGGTTATAGTAATACTCTTCACGTGTCACGTACTATTTTATTCACGTCACGCGCCTCCTAGAAAGATAGTGTTAAGGACATTGGTATAGGTCTTACATAGCAGTACACACTTGAGTTCTTTTGAAGCATTAGCTAACGTTTTTCCTCTTTAATAAGTAAAACAAAGGTTAGCGCAGTCTTCATACGTAGGGTAGTAGCATGGGGCAGCTTCGCCAATGTTGCGCCTTCGTCAGCGCCGATTTAATTGATGCTAGATGTAGATCTTCCAAGGGAAAGTTATGAGTTAATCGAAGATCTACAACTTTCTCTTTGGTGATCTTTATGCAGCTTCAATAAAATCGGCGCCGGCGAAAGCACAATGTTGTGAAGCTTCCCCTGTTATCCTACATAGTTAACCCTTATGTAAATGCCTTAAAAAGATTTTTCTCAATAAGGAGGAATTTACCTTGTGTACCGTCTTTATTGACATAGCATATGTTCATATAAAACGCCGTTGTTAAAAGAATTCAGCAAAATATTGCAATAATTTACTGTCGTTAAGACTTAACAACTACTTTTTTTTGGTTGTTAACTTAACAATAATTTTCGGTAATTAACGAAAAAATTTACCGACAAAAATTGTTAAAATTGGTTACAGAATAGCACTTACCGAAAATTATCGTTAACTACCGACATTCGTCGTTAATTCTGTCGTTAAGGAGTTACAGAATCGCACTACTGAAAGTCTGAATACACAAATTCTGTTTTGACATGTCTCTCTCTCGTTAATTTTCAAAGTAGAAAAATTAAAAAATGTAATGATAACACCAAAGTTGTGGGAAAAAATAGAAAACATGAATGAAAAGAATGCAATTTAATATTATATAGATATTTGAAAGATGCACAATTATTTCCCCATTCACATCAATTAATTTTACTCGTCTTTTTGCTGAAACTTTCTTTAAAATCAGTAAACAGAACGTAAGAAAATATGAATAATGTTGCTATGAGTTGTGTACCATGAACGTATGAACGGGTTAATTCGTTTACGTAATTATGAGAGCGAACAACGTATTTCAAATGCTGGTGTGAACATGGCATTACTGAACTAATTTGTTATCGAAGTCCCGGTCCACACTAGCGTGAATTTCATTAAAAAATTTCATGAAATTAGGTGTTCTTAAGTCGAATTCCCCACTACAGCAATTTTATGATTTTACTCTACTATGGAAGTCGATCTAGAGACGCATAATTTCATGAAATTTTTTCAATAAAATCACTCTAGTGTGGACCGGGACGAACAGCATTTTGTAAATGCTTGTAAAAATGTTTGGGTTATCGAACAGACCTAATTACAATATTTGAATAGTAGTGTCCACAGTCAACACAGTGGGACTCTAAGTCCACCTGTAGCGGAATTCCGACCAAAATCCGTAAAATGAAAACACAAAATTACGAATTAGGACTTAGCGAAAACTTCATATTGACTGCTAACTTACCGACAAATTTCGATATTTAACGAATTTATAAGCATTTTAATTTCACCATTTTGTAACTCGAAAAATGAGTCACAGAATTCCACTACTCATTGTTGTCTTATAGCTCATTAGGCTAGCCATAAATACTCGACAGTCAGCTGATTTATGTTCATAGCACAATTACCAAGGTAGATGCATCAGCCCAACTGATCGAATTTAAACGTCAAAAGAATTTTTTGTAAATTGAATTCGTCTCAAAAAACTTACGTCAAATTACAAATGTATTTTTGTTAGTACTGAAAATGTTAGCACATTATGCTACTAAAGCTAACTAATGCCTTGTTCAGACTGACGGTAATTCGCTCTCTATTCGTTGTTCGACCCCAAATTACGACATAATTACTTCATTTCCCATACAAAATTTTGAGAACGAACAACGATTTTTGTACATTGTTCAATTTAAATTACTCTCAGAACGACGATAAAATATGTCCCATCCCTAACACATGAGAGAATTTATCGAAATAAATTAATTATGATAGAAAAAATATAAAATTTAAAAATTTATTAAAAACCCAAATATTTTTAGAAAAACTGCAAAACGTGAATGAAAAGTAAACGGTTTCACGACTAGTATACATTCATATAATAGCAAGTTTTCTCTTCTCTTTTACTACAGCTGCATTTCTTGCCCATCGTTTTAAATTCGCGTACAAATTTAGAAACAAAAATCAAATGCCTGCCAGAAAGTCTGTATACCAAAAAGCAGGGATGCCAACTGTTCCGAGGTAAAAATCGCTACAGCCACATACGCACTATAGGTCTGTAGCGATTTTTACCTTAAAACAGTTGACATTCCTGCTTAAACAGTGGTTTTTGCACGTCAAAAATCACCACAAGTAGCGGGAAAACCACCAACTTGGCACCCCTGCCAAAAAGTTATTTTGTAATGCTATGTTTACATTTCCGAAATCCACTCGATTTTATCTGTCAAATCCATAGGTTAAGCGTCAAATGAAATCTAATGGATTTCAGATGAGATTTTATTTGACGTTTGAGCTATGGAATTGACAGATGAAATCGAGTGGATTTCGTAAATGTAAACTTAGCATAGGATTCTCTCTCTCGATAACTTTGAAAATAGAAAAATTAAAATATGTGCTGAAAACACCAAAATTGTGAGAAAAAAATGGAAAAGATAAATGAAAATAATATTATTTAATATTGAATAGATATCTGAAAGAAGGACAAATATGTTTTCAGTTTATATCAATTAATTTTACTCGTCTTTTGGCTGAAACTTTCTTTAAATTCAATAAATAAAAAGTATGAAAATATGAATCATGTTGCTATGAATTGTGTATCATGTCGTATGAACGGGTTAATTCGTGTACGTAATTATGAGAGCGAACAACGTGATTCAAGTGCTGGTATGAACATGGCATAAAGAGCAAATAAAGAATCACTTTATCGCAGTTTGCCCATCTAAAATAAATAAACGAATTATTTTATCGTTTAGACAGCGTAAATATTAGTCTTGGTTGATTAAAATCAACTTTGTACATCAAAACAAATTTAATTTTTCTGGCTTGTTTACAAATTTTTACATTTTAAATTATTTTTAGTGTAGCAATTCAACGATCCAAAAAACAACAATTTGTACAAGTCCAGTAACTTCTTGTAATCGACTAAGGCCTTTTGCATTGTACTGCAGAGTAAACAAACAACATCCAGTAACAATTTGTACAAATTTTGAGTAAACGAACACACATAATAGCTCCGTTCCAGTACTTTTTAATGGAAAAATGTGCAAAAGAAAGAACCGTCAAAAATGATTTCAACGCACACATTTTTCCAAAATGTACGGGAACGGAAAAATGGCAGAAACGTCAAAAAAACTTGAACAAATGTCAAAGTCGGCGTGTCAGCCAATCGGAAGGCGGCAAACATGTTGCACATTTTTGCTCGCTCAAATTTGTTGTGTAAAAAGTTTCTAAAGAGAGAGCCATTCAGCGCCATTTTTGTTCGAAGAGAAGTGAACATTTTGCAACTTTTTTGGTGTACGGGAACGCATTTCGGGGAAAAATGTTCAAAATGTGTAAAAACTTTTTAGTTCTGGAACGAAGCTATTGTATGGTGTCTGAAGTAAAGGAACGCTTTTCGAGTAAAAAGTTGTAAAACTTGAAGATTCTTGCACGTAAAGGAACAAAGCTTTTATTACATGTTGCTTGCAAATTCTTTGAGTTCGATCCCAAATACAGTTGTAAATCATCAGCATAAATATGTGATTGACAATGTCTCAAAGTGTCCGGTAGATCATTGATATAAATACAAAATAGTAGAGGTTCGTTTACTATACAGTACAATGCAAAATATCTTATTATCTTGAAGATTCTTGCACGTAAAGGAACAAAGCTTTTATTACATGTTGCTTGCAAATTCTTTGAGTTCGATCCCAAATACAGTTGTAAATCATCAGCATAAGTATGTGATTGACAATGTCTCAAAGTGTCCGGTAGATTATTGATATAAATACAAAATAGTAGAGGTTCGTTTACTCTACAGTACAATGCAAAATATCTTATTATAGGTTTACATTTACGAAATCCACTCAATTTCAACTGTCATTTTCCATTGCTTAAACGTCAAATGAAATTCAATGGTTTGCAGATGAGATTTCGTTTGACGTATACGCAAAGGAATTGACAGTCGAAATCCCCTTAATTTCGTAAACGTACTATAAGTCGATTACAAGTGGTATGTTCCTTTACTTTTGAAAATGGTAAAACCGGCCAAAGGAGTAAAAGTTGTTAACTGCATATGAATTGTACGGTGTCAAAAGTAAGCGAACGCTTTTCGAGTAAAGTAAGTCCCGGGCTACACTAAGAATAATTTCACTGATATTGACATGAAAGTAAAAGAAAATGTAAAATAAAACGGTCTGTTTGTTTCATACGAATATTGCAACAGAGCAAAATTGAGGACAAATGAAACCGTGTACACTAGTTTCTTGAAATTATGTGTTTTTCTCAAAAAAGGCAGTTTCATGGCAAAATTACATTGAAATTAGTCTAGTGTGGCCCGGGACTAAAGGAACAGAGCTAATGCTTGGTTTCCATTTGGCATGATTTCGTGATTTCAACGGCGTTTCGTGATTCCGAAATCAAGCAAAATTTACCATGATTTTGCATACAAAAAAATCATCTCATTTCGCGATTTCAGCGAAATCAGCATCGAAATAACAGTACACATGATGTACAACTCTGTCTTTGCCTAAAAAGTACCAAAAGTAGAAACACTTTTCATGTATTGCAATATAAAAGGTAGATGGTGAATTGTGAAACAAAAATATTAGTATCAAAATTTGTAAACAAGGTGAAAAAATTATATTACTTTGTTACAATGTTAATTTTTCATGGTGTTTTTGAACCTTAATGTTAGAAAAGATATCGAATTGTCAAAAAATTGCTTTTTATACAAGTTTGTAAAAAAATACGGGAACGGAAAATGTGAAATTTTTAAAGAGAAGTGCAAGCCTTGCTAGATTTCGGAGTACGAGAACGCAAGTAGTAACATTTGGCAGGTTCTTGAACACAAAAAATTCTAATTATGATGTCTCAACAATAAAATAACTTTGTATTTGTTCATTTATTACACTTTTACTATAATTTTCTAAATAAAGCAGAAGAGTTCTATATTGTCGTATATTATTAACGGCATATTTTATTTACAAAAACTTGTTTTGAAAATTAATGTTTGATCAGCTGCGAATATGTATATACCTTGATTATTGTGATATGCTTGAAATCAACAAAAACAACACACCAGGGTGTGTTTCAGGATTTCGTGAAATCCAGAGAATTTCGGAGCATGAGTATAAACCAGCCATAAGAAGATACTGACTTTGCACAAATTTATACAAATTATGTGTGTTCGTTTACTCAAAACTTTTACAAATTGTTACTGGATGTTGTTCTTAGTCGATTACAAGAAGTTACTGGACTTGTACAAATTGTTGAATAAACGAACACACCTATTGTTTAATAAACCAACACACCCATTACCTATTATTGCAAATTATCAATTAAAAAGACACAACTATTGTGTATCGCAGGCTATCATATCTGTGTGAATGGCAAAGAAGAAGAGGATGAAAATAAACAATTCCTCAAAAACCGATCGCGATCTCGTCCAAAATCGGCGTTGTGCCAAAAAAAATTAACCCGTGCTAGAACGGGTAATGTAAGATTGCTAAGTTATGTACCTTGAGATAGAGGCATCATCGGGCATATCTTCCACCAACTAACATTTGATAATACATGAAGACCTGGCCGCAAAAATGGATTTTTTTCTCGTCAGACCCGGCAAAAGTGGGCAATTGCTCAAAAAAGGCTCTTGTGGATTGGTGCAAAGAAATTGTGAATAGATCTCGACCAAATATATAACATTTATTGCGGAAGTCCATACTTCCCGAGATATGGGCCTCTGAAGTTCCGAAAATTCCTTTGTATGTAACTTCGCTATTTTTGAACGGATAATGGATAATATGGTACTATTGTAAAGCTTAAGGAATATACTATCATATTTGTATATTTGATAATAAATAGACGCCCTTCGGCCGGGGATTTAAGAATTTTTCTATGGACAGGCGCAAATCCCGGGAACGGCAACAAAATTTCCTTTAAAATCATACATTTTTGTCGAAATAGTCGGCCTTTAAAAAGGGAATTTTCGGAACTTCAGAGGCCCATATCTCTGGAAGTATGGACTTCCGCAATAAATGTTGTATATATTTGTGATCAGGGTCAAGAGACCTACCTGTGTAAAAATTTGGTCCCCATCCGAGTTTAATGAAAACATTCAACTTAAGCCAAAGTGTATAACAGTCTGTTTTTGTATGTCGATAAGAAAATGAATGTGTAAAAAATACTATCAAACTCGAATGTGTTTTTCAAATTTGTTTTTTGTCTTGAGGCAAAAGCAAAGGAAATAATATATCGAAAACTAAAGGATTGAATGCGAACGAAAAACAGATAAACTTTGGTTTTCATGAAAACAAATAGAAAATTTGAAAATCATACACGAGTTTAGGTGTTTTTCATTCACCTTAATTTTTTTCGAAATAGCGAAAAAGGCCCTTAAAGTTTGGGTGTGCATACAATTTCGTATCGACATACATATATAAACAGGCTGTAAATCATGTTGTAGAGTACTTAAGACAATAAAACTATTTTTGATGTTGATATTTGCGTTTTTATTATCAGGCTGTATTATAGAATAGAATAGGCGCTTCTATAGTCCCTTTCTGAAGGAAAGGGTGCTTTGTAGTCTCTTTCTGAATGAAAGGGTAGTCCCTTTCTGAAAGAAAGTGTGCTGCTATAGTCCCTTTCTGTACGAAAAAATGCTTCTGTAGTCCCATTCTGAAAGAAAGGATGCTTCTGTAGTCCCTTTCTAAAAGAAAGGATGCTTCTATAGACACTTTCTGAAAGAAACGGTGCTTCCATAGACACTTTCTGAAAGAATGTGTGCTGCTATAGTCCCTATCAGAAGGAAAGGGTGCTGGTATAGTCCAATCTGAAAGAAAGGGTGCATCTGTTGTTCCTTTCAAAAATAAAGGGATCTTCTATAGTCCCTTTCAGAAAGAAAGGGGGCTTCTATAGTCCCTTTCTGAAATAAAGGATGCTTCTATTGTTGGTTTTTGAAACAAAGGGTGCTTCTGCAGTCCCTTTCAGAAAGAAAGTGGGCTTCTATAGTCCCTTTCTGAAATAAATAGTGCATCTATAGTCCCTTACTGAAGTAAATAGTGCTTCTACAGTCCCTTTCTGATATAAATGATGCTTCTATAGTCCGTTTCTGAAACAAAGGGTGCCTCTATAGTCTCCTTCTGAACGAAAGGGTTCTCCTATAGTCCCTTTCTGAAAGAATGGGTGCTTCTATAGTCCCTTTCTGAAAGAATGGGTGCTTCTATAGTCCCTTTCTGAAAGAATGGGTGCTTCTATAGTCCCTTTCTGAAAGAATGGGTGCTTCTATAGTCCCTTTCTGAAATAATGGGTGCTTCTATAGTCCCTTTCTGAAATAATGGGTGTTTCTATAGTCCCTTTCTGAAAGAATGGGTGCTTCTATAGTCCCTTTCTGAAAGAATGGGTGCTTCTATAGTCCCTTTCTGAAAGAATGGGTGCTTCTATAGTCCCTTTCTGAAAGAATGGGTGCTTCTATAGTCCCTTTCTGAAAGAATGGGTGCTTCTATAGTCCCTTTCTGAAAGAATGGGTGCTTCTATAGTCCCTTTCTGAAAGAATGGGTGCTTCTATAGTCCCTTTCTGAAAGAATGGGTGCTTCTATAGTCCCTTTCTGAAAGAATGGGTGCTTCTATAGTCCCTTTCTGAAAGAATGGGTGCTTCTATAGTCCCTTTCTGAAAGAATGGGTGCTTCTATAGTCCCTTTCTGAAAGAATGGGTGCTTCTATAGTCCCTTTCTGAAAGAATGGGTGCTTCTATAGTCCCTTTCTGAAAGAATGGGTGCTTCTATAGTCCCTTTCTGAAAGAATGGGTGCTTCTATAGTCCCTTTCTGAAAGAATGGGTGCTTCTATAGTCCCTTTCTGAAAGAATGGGTGCTTCTATAGTCCCTTTCTGAAAGAATGGGTGCTTCTATAGTCCCTTTCTGAAAGAATGGGTGCTTCTATAGTCCCTTTCTGAAAGAATGGGTGCTTCTATAGTCCCTTTCTGAAAGAATGGGTGCTTCTATAGTCCCTTTCTGAAAGAATGGGTGCTTCTATAGTCCCTTTCTGAAAGAATGGGTGCTTCTATAGTCCCTTTCTGAAAGAATGGGTGCTTCTATAGTCCCTTTCTGAAAGAATGGGTGCTTCTATAGTCCCTTTCTGAAAGAATGGGTGCTTCTATAGTCCCTTTCTGAAAGAATGGGTGCTTCTATAGTCCCTTTCTGAAAGAATGGGTGCTTCTATAGTCCCTTTCTGAAAGAATGGGTGCTTCTATAGTCCCTTTCTGAAAGAATGGGTGCTTCTATAGTCCCTTTCTGAAAGAATGGGTGCTTCTATAGTCCCTTTCTGAAAGAATGGGTGCTTCTATAGTCCCTTTCTGAAAGAATGGGTGCTTCTATAGTCCCTTTCTGAAAGAATGGGTGCTTCTATAGTCCCTTTCTGAAAGAATGGGTGCTTCTATAGTCCCTTTCTGAAAGAATGGGTGCTTCTATAGTCCCTTTCTGAAAGAACTCTTCTGTAGTCCCTTTCAGAAAGAAAGGGTGCTGCTATAGTCCATTTCTGAAAGAAAGGGTGCTGCTATAGTCCATTTCTGAAAGATAGAATGCTTCTGTAGTCCCTTTCTGAAGGAAAGGATGTTTCTATAGACACTTTCTGAAAGAAAGGGTGCTGCTATAATCCCTATCAGAAAGAAAGGGTTCGGCTATAGTCCCTATCTGAAAGAAAGGGTGCTGCTATAGTCCCTATCTGAAAGAAAGGGTGCTGCTATAGTCCCTATCTGAATGAAAGGGTTCTGCTTTAGTCCCTATCTGAAAGAAAGGGTGCTTCCATAGTGGCTTTCAGAAAGAGAGAGGGCTTCTATAGTCCCTTTCTGAAAGAATGGGTGCTTCTATAGTCCCTTTCTTAAAGAAAGAATGCTTCTGTAGTCCCTTTCAGAAAGAATTTCTGAAAGAAAGGGTGCTTCTATAGTCCATTTCTGAAGGAAAGGATGCTTCTATAGACACTTTCTGAAAGAAAGGGTGCTTCTTTAGCCCCTTTCTGAAAGAAAGGGTGCTGCTATAGTTCCTATCAGAAAGAAAGGATGCTGCTACAGTCCTTTTTAGAAAGAAAGGGGGCTTCTGTAGTCCCTTTCAGAAAGAAAGGGGGCTTCTATAGTCCCTTTCAGAAAGAAAGGATGCTTCTGTAGTCCCTTTCTGAAAGAAAGGATGCTTCTATAGACACTTTCTGAAAGAAACGGTGCTTCTATAGACACTTTCTGAAAGAATGTGTGCTGCTATAGTCCCTATCAGAAGGAAAGGGTGCTGCTATAGTCCATTTCTGAAAGAAAGGGTGCTTCTATAGTGCCTTTCTGATGGAAAGGATGCTTCTATAGACACTTTCTGAAAGAAAGGGTGCTTCTATAGCCCCTTTCTGAAAGAAAGGGTGCTGCTATAGTTCCTATCAGAAAGAAAGGATGCTGCTACAGTCCTTTTTAGAAAGAAAGGGGGCTTCTGTAGTCCCTTTCAGAAAGAAAGGGGGCTTCTATAGTCCCTTTCAGAAAGAAAGGATGCTTCTGTAGTCCCTTTCTGAAAGAAAGGATGCTTCTATAGACACTTTCTGAAAGAAACGGTGCTTCTATAGACACTTTCTGAAAGAATGTGTGCTGCTATAGTCCCTATCAGAAGGAAAGGGTGCTGCTATAGTCCATTTCTGAAAGAAAGGGTGCTTCTATAGTGCCTTTCTGAAGGAAAGGATGCTTCTATAGACACTTTCAGAAAGAAAGGGGGCTTCTATAGTCCCTTTCAGAAAGAAAGGGGGCTTCTATAGTCCCTTTCAGAAAGAAAGGGGGCTTCTATAGTCCCTTTCTGAAATAATGGATGCTTGTTAATCGGTTTTTGAAACAAAGGGAGCTTCTATAGTCCCTTTCTGAAATAATGGATGCTTCTTAGTCGGTTTTTGAAACAAAGGGTGCTTCTGCAGTCCCTTTCTGAAATGATGCTTCTATAGTCCGTTTCTGAAACAAAGGGTGCTTCTATAGTCCCTTTTAGAGAAAGAGTGCTTCTATAGTCCCTTTTAGAGAAAGAGTGCTTCTATAGTCCATTTTGAAGGAAAAGGTTCTTCTATAGTCCCTTTTGAAGAAAAATGTTCTTCTTTTGTCCCTTTTGAAGAAAAGGGTTCTTCTATTGTCCCTTTCTGAAAGAAAGTTTGCTTCTATAGATACTTTCTGGGTGCTTCTATAGACACTTTCTGAAAGGGTGCTTCTATAGACACTTTCTGAAAGGGTTCTTCTATAGACACTTTCTGAAAGGGTGCTTCTATAGACACTTTCTGAAAGGGTGCTTCTATAGACACTTTCTGAAAGGGTGTTTCTATAGACACTTTCTGAAAGGGTGCTTCTATAGATACTTTCGGGATGCTTCTATAGACACTTTCTGAAAGGGTGCTTCTATAGATTCTACAGACACTTTCTGAAAGGGTGCTTCTATAGATTCTATAGACACTTTCTGAAAGGGTGCTTCTATAGACACTTTCTGAAAGGGTGCTTCTATAGACACTTTCTGAAAGGGTGTTCTATAGACACTTTCTGAAAAAGGTTCTTCTATAGTCCGTTCCTAGGCTGCTTCTATATAAACTTTCTGAAAAAAGGGTGCTTCTATATACACTTTCTGCGGTAAGGATGCTTCTATATACACTTTCTGCGGTAAGGATGCTTCTATAAAATGTTGAAAAACACAAAAGTAAACATTTCGATAACAAATGTTAATTTTTGTGTTTCTCAAGAAGAAGAAGAGTGCTAAAGGAGATAAGAATACAAAGCAACACTTTTCGATGTTAGTCAACGCCGTCATACTACAGAGGCACTCGAAACGACTTTATAAAACGGCGTCAAAACCTGGCAGAATGTTGATAAAACACGGCAACTCTATCAGAAATAAAAAAAATATTTTTTAATAAAATTCGAATTTATATGCAGTGTACATCAAAATATGAATTAAAAATTGGCTCATATTAGCGCAATATTCACATTTAACATGTTCCCTCATATTTTATATTTTAGGTCTTCAATATTACCAAGTCTTTAAAATTTTCGCTGCACATATAAAATTTCGACAACCGTCGTCAAAAATCGAAAAAGTTTTCGAAATTCTCTCTGTACAAAAATTTCGTTTTCAATATTGCCGGTGTGCATATATAAATATATATATTATATATAGGCTGCGAAGGGTTTGGGGACACTTTTTCAACACAGTAGCGTTTTTGGGGACATTAGGCCTTTTTAGGTACAGTCCCCGAAAAAGTCTCTATCTTGTGGTTTATTTGGACACATGGTCATTTTGGGGACAAAAAATAAATAAACTTATATATATATATATATATATATATATATATAGGCTGCGAAGGGTTTGGGGAAACTTTTTCAACACAGTACCGTTTTTGGGGACATTAGGCCTTTTAGGTACAGTCCTCGAAAAAGTCTCTACCTTGTGGTTTATTTGGAGACATGGTCATTTTGGGGCCAAAAAATAAATAAACTTATTTTCCTGACTAGACATAAAAAAGGACGATATTTTTAGTATCAGGATGAGACTTGTATGCTTCTGCGTCTATCTTTCAAACGGAATTCGATATCATCATCTAAATTGCTTGGATTGTGTGTCAAGGATAGCTTAACAAACAACGTAAGAAACAAGAATGTAGATGTAATGGGTCATGAAATATTTGCTCCCATATGGCCATGTAATGGGTTTGACAAAACTTACCCATGTATTTCTTGCGACTTGGATATGGGGGCAAATATCTCATGACCCATTACATCTACAGACTTGTTTGTTACGTTGTTTGTTAAGCTATCCTTGACACACAATCCATGCCATTTAGATGATGATATCGAATTCCATTTGAAAGATAGGTACAGAAGCAGCCAAGTCTCAAGAAATACAAGGGTAAGTTTTGCCAAATCCATTACAAGTTCATATGAAAGCTAATATCTCATATATATAGGCTGCGAAGGGTTTGGGAAACTTTTTCAACAAAGTACCGTTTTTGGGACATTAGGCCTTTTAGGTACAGTCCCCGAAAAAGTCTCTACCTTGTGGTTTATTTGGAGACATGGTCATTTTGGGGCCAAAAAATAAATAAACTTATTTTCCTGACTAGACATAAAAAAGGACGATATTTTTAGTATCAGGATGAGACTTGTATGCTTCTGCGTCTATCTTTCAAACGGAATTTGATATCATCATCTAAATTGTTTGGATTGTGTGTCAAGGATAGCTTAACAAACAACGTAAGAAACAAGAATGTAGATGTAATGGGTCATGAAATATTTGCTCCCATATGGCCATGTAATGGGTTTGACAAAACTTACCCATGTATTTCTTGCGACTTGGATATGGGGGCAAATATCTCATGACCCATTACATCTACAGACTTGTTTGTTACGTTGTTTGTTAAGCTATCCTTGACACACAATCCATGCCATTTAGATGATGATATCGAATTCCGTTTGAAAGATAGGTACAGAAGCAGCCAAGTCTCAAGAAATACAAGGGTAAGCTTTGCCAAATCCATTACAAGTTCATATGAAAGCTAATATCTCATGACCCATAACATCTACAATCTTTTTTCGTATGTTGTTTGTTAAACTTTCTTTGACACACAATCCATG